>NC_053393.1:554494089-554649029 GCF_905171765.1 Bufo bufo | reverse complement strand
ATAGCCGCCTGCTTCTTTTAGCCGACACCTGCAACTAATGTCCGCAATCAGCAGTAATGCCGATCGTGGAAATTTAACCCCTCAGATGCAGTGCTCAATCCTGACCACGGCATCTGAGCGCGCTCCCCCGTGTGGCGATCAGAGGAGCTGGAGCGTGTATGCAGCAGCCCCCGTCTTTATAAATGACCGGAGGCTGCAGCACAGTATTTCCTATGGAGCCCTTGCCTGTAACAGGCTTTATAGGAAAGTAGTGAAATCAGCATAGACTCCAATGCAGGTGCATTGGAGTCTATGATATCAGCAATCAGATGATTGCATGTTATAGTTCCCATAAGGAACTATAAAAAAAAAAAAAAAACTGATGAAAATTAAAATCACCCACCGTTTCCCAAAATAAAAAAAACTTTAAAAACACACATCATGGGTGGGTCACAATGTGAAAAAGCGCCCATAGCATAATAATAAAAATATATATTCCACATACGGCAAACAGCAAAACGTAAAAAAACGTCCAAATGGCTGATTCGTGGTTTTTGGTCGCTTCATTTTCTAAAAAAAAATATTAAATAAAAAGTGATCAGAAAGTCATACGCACCCCAACGGTATCAATGAAAAGTTCAGATCCCCCACACAGCTCCGTAAACATAATTACAAAAAAGTTATAGGGGTCAAAATATGGCGACAATGAAATAAAACTGATTTTTCCCCCAAATTTTTATTTATTTTTTTATCACTTTCAAAACGCAATAAACACTATACATATAAGATATCGCCGGAGTCGTACTGACCTGCAGAATAAAAGTAACTGGTCAGTTTCATCGTAAAACGAACATCGTAAATAGAAAACCCATAAAAATGTGGTGGAATTTTTTCCCCGCTTCCCACTACATATGGAATATTAAATGGTGATGTTGGAAAGTACAACTTGTCCCGCAAGAAACAAGCCCTCATACAGCTATGGGAACCGACAAATACAAAAGTTATGGCTCTGGGAAGGCAGGGAGCGCAAAACGAAAACGCAAAAATAAAAAATAAAAACTCCGGCCTTGAAAAGGTTAAAGTCCCTGCCGTATAAACATGTCGCTGGTTTTATCCCGTTTTCGGCTTCTCCCTGTGACTTGTCGCTGGATCGGCGGCGCACTACTGAAGCATCAGCTGCAACAGGCATAATAGACTGCACTACTGAAGCATCAGCTGTGACAGACATCATACACTGCACTACTGAAGCATCCACTGCCACAGACATCATACACTGCACTACTGAAGCATCAGCTGTGACAGACATCATACACTGCACTACTGAAGCACCAGCTGTGACAGACATCATACACTGCACTACTGAAGCATCAACTGCCACAGACATCATACACTGCACTACTGAAGCACCAGCTGTGACAGACATCATACACTGCACTACTGAAGCACCAGCTGTGACAGACATCATACACTGCACTACTGAAGCATCAGCTGTGACAGACATCATAGACTGCACTACTGAAGCATCAACTGCCACAGACATCACACACTGCACTACTGAAGCATCAACTGTGACCGACATCATACACTGCACTACTGAAGCACCAGCTGTGACAGACATCATACACTGCACTACTGAAGCACCAGCTGTGACAGACATCATACACTGCACTACTGAAGCACCAGCTGTGACAGACATCATACACTGCACTACTGAAGCATCAGCTGTGACAGACATCACACACTGCACTACTGAAGCATCAACTGCCACAGACATCATACACTGCACTACTGAAGCATCCGCTGTGACAGACATCACACACTGCACTACTGAAGCATCAGCTGTGACAGACATCACACACTGCACTACTGAAGCATCAGCTGTGACAGACATCACACACTGCACTACTGAAGCACCAGCTGTGACAGACATCATACACTGCACTACTGAAGCCCCAGCTGTGACAGACATCACACACTGCACTACTGAAGCCCCAGCTGTGACAGACATCACACACTGCACTACTGAAGCATCAGCTGTGACAGACATCACACACTGCACTACTGAAGCACCAGCTGTGACAGACATCATACACTGCACTACTGAAGCCCCAGCTGTGACAGACATCACACACTGCACTACTGAAGCATCAGCTGTGACAGACATAATACACTGCACTACTGAAGCACCAGCTGTGACAGACATCACACACTGCACTACTGACTGCGGCCCCCGGCTCCCCGGTACCTGCTCCTCCTCATGCCGGGGCTCTCCCTCCCGCTGTCCGGACATCAGAGCCTCTTTACAGGACGTTTCCAGCAGAACTTCCTCTTTCCCTCAGGTTCCTGGAGTTTTCCTCTCCCAGCATGCTTTGCGGTGTGACGTCACAGGGCTGGCCCCGCCCGGCACACTGGTCAGTCAGCACTAGCCCCGCCCCCTACACCTCCGGCGGCCATGTTAGTACACCCAGACATGGCTCCTGCTCCTCTCCTCACATCACTGAGGGCCACAGGCGCTTCCCTCACCATCTCCAGAGCCCCAAACACTGGGAGCGGCCAGCACAGCCGTATCTAAGCCTCTCATGTGAGATACAGCCTGCTGAGCCTGGATCACAGCTTCTCTTGTGTGATACTGTCTGCTGAGCTGTGTATCTAATCCTATCCTGTGTGATACTGTCTGCTGAGCTGTGTATCTAATCCTATCCTGTGTGATACTGTCTGTGAGGCGGTGTATCTAATCCCATCCTGTGTGATACTGTCTGCTGAGCTGTGTATCTAATCCTGTGCTGTGTGATACTGTCTGCTGAGCCGTGTATCTAATCCTATCCTGTGTGATACTGTCTGCTGAGCTGTGTATCTAATCCTATCCTGTGTGATACTGTCTGCTGAGCTGTGTATCTAATCCTATCCTGTGTGATACTGTCTGCTGAGCTGTGTATCTAATCCTATCCTGTGTGATACTGTCTGCTGAGCTGTGTATCTAATCCTATCCTGTGTGATACTGTCTGCTGAGCTGTGTATCTAATCCCGTCCTGTGTGATACTGTCTGCTGAGCTGTGTATCTAATCCTATCCTGTGTGATACTGTCTGCTGAGCTGTGTATCTAATCCTATCCTGTGTGATACTGCCTGCTGAGCTGTGTATCTAATCCTGTCCTGTGTGATACTGTCTGCTGAGCTGTGTATCTAATCCTATCCTGTGTGATACTGTCTGCTGAGCTGTGTATCTAATCCTACCCTGTGTGATACTGTCTGCTGAGCTGTGTATCTAATCCTATCCTGTGTGATACTGTCTGCTGAGCTGTGTATCTAATCCTATCCTGTGTGATACTGTCTGCTGAGCTGTGTATCTAATCCTGTCCTGTGTGATACTGTCTGCTGAGTTGTGTATCTAATCCTATCCTGTGTGATACTGTCTGCTGAGCTGTGTATCTAATCCTGTCCTGTGTGATACTGTCTGCTGAGCCGTGTATCTAATCCTATCCTGTGTGATGCTGTCTGCTGAGCTGTGTATCTAATCCTATCCTGTGTGATACTGTCTGCTGAGCTGTGTATCTAATCCTCTCCTGTGTGATACAGTCTGCTGAGCTGTGTATCTAATCCTATCCTGTGTGATACTGTCTGCTGAGCTGTGTATCTAATCCTATCCTGTGTGATACTGTCTGCTGAGCTGTGTATCTAATCCTATCCTGTGTGATACTGTCTGCTGAGCTGTGTATCTAATCCTATCCTGTGTGATACTGTCTGCTAAGCTGTGTATCTAATCCTATCCTGTGTGATACTGTCTGCTGAGCTGTGTATCTAATCCTAACCTGTGTGATACCGTCTGCTGAGCTGTGTATCTAATCCTATCCTGTGTGATACAGTCTGCTGAGCTGTGTATCTAATCCTATCCTGTGTGATACTGTCTGCTGAGCTGTGTATCTAATCCTATCCTGTGTGATACTGTCTGCTGAGCCGTGTATCTAATCCAATCCTGTGTGATACTGTCTGCTGAGCTGTGTATCTAATCCTATCCTGTGTGATACTGTCTGCTGAGCTGTGTATCTAATCCTATCCTGTGTGATACTGTCTGCTGAGCTGTGTATCTAATCCTATCCCGTGTGATACTGTCTGCTGAGCCGTGTATCTAATCCTATCCTGTGTGATACTGTCTGCTGAGCCGTGTATCTAATCCTCTCCTGTGTGATACTGTCTGCTGAGCTGTGTATCTAATCCTATCCCGTGTTATACTGTCTGCTGAGCTGTGTATCTAATCCTATCCCGTGTGATACTGTCTGCTGACCTGTGTATCTAATCCTATCATGTGTGATACTGTCTGCTGAGCTGTGTATCTAATCCTATCCTGTGTGATACTGTCTGCTGAGCTGTGTATCTAATCCTAACCTGTGTGATACTGCCTGCTGAGCTGTGTATCTAATCCTATCATGTGTGATACTGTCTGCTGAGCTGTGTATCTAATCCTATCCTGTGTGATACTGTCTGCTGAGCTGTGTATCTAATCCTATCCTGTGTGATACTCTCTGCTGAGCTGTGTATCTAATCCTACAGAGTGTGATACTGTCTGCTGAGCTGTGTATCTAATCCTATCCTGTGTGATACTGTCTGCTGAGCCGTGTATCTAATCCTCTCCTGTGTGATACTGTCTGCTGAGCTGTGTATCTAATCCTATCCCGTGTTATACTGTCTGCTGAGCTGTGTATCTAATCCTATCCTGTGTGATACTGTCTGCTGAGCCGTGTATCTAATCCTGTCCTGTGTCATACTGCCTGCTAAGCTGTGTATCTAATCCTAGCCTGTGTGATACTGTCTGCTGAGCTGTGTATCTAATCCTATCCTGTGTGATACTGTCTGCTGAGCCGTGTATCTAATCCTCTCCTGTGTGATACTGTCTGCTGAGCCGTGTATCTAATCCTACAGAGTGTGATACGTTTGACAGTTCCATACTGGTTACATTTCTATATGTTGCTGTTTAGTCCTCATGCCCCCCCCCCCCCCCATATCCTACCTCTCCTCCCCCACCCTATATCCCGCCTCTACCCCCCTCCCCCATATCCCACCTCTCCTCCCCCCCCCCCCCCCATCTTATGAGGGAAAGACAAGAAACCCACATATCCCATATCTGCTCTCGCTCTTTCTGTATTTTCCTCCTCTTTTCCGTCGCCTCCTTCTTTCGTTCCGGGAATTCTCCGGTATAATATCCTCAGGGCCCCGGACGGACACATCGTCTGCCCCTCCCCCCTCACATTGACAGCCATAACAGATTTTATTTTCCATTAAGGGTTAAATGAAGGAAAAACACTTACGCCATTTGTATTCACTTCATTTACCGTTCCCCATGCGCTCCACATTGTACGGTTCTTCCGAATTCCGCTCTGTGACATTTAACCCTGTGATGGTTTCTGCTCCGTTATTTAGTAACCTTTGCTAAAGATAAATAACCTGGGGCCGGAGCGCCGGACGACCGCACAGCAGAGACGCCGCCGTACCCACTACTCTATAGAAGAGCTCTCACTGAATAATTACGTTTTACTTAACCCCTTCCCAGGCAGTGACGTACATGTGAAGCGGGTGCCATAGACACCTGGGGCTAATGTCTGTGATCGGCAATAATGCCAATTGCAGACATTTAACCCTTCAGATCCCGTAGTCACAGTGGCTTGCCCGGGGAGGGGGCGCCAGCAGTCCCAGAAGCAATGAGCGCTTCCATCAATACAGATTGCTGAAGCGCTGACACCCACATACTGTGGCGGGGCAGGGAGCGGAGCGCATAGTTACCTGCCCCGTTGCCGATCACCGCCATAGGCTTCAGGCCTAGTAGGCCTAAAGCCTATGCGGTAGTGAAATCCTGGCGCAGGCGCGCGTGATGACATCATAGCACGCGCCTGTGCCGGGACTCAGCAGCACAGTGTCGGGACTCTGCGAGCAAGCGCAGGTAAGTATTTAGCTTTTAGTTTTTTTTTTCTTTTATGTGCCAACTTTGGGGGACATGAGGGGGCCGGGGTGCATACAGGACAGAGGACGTGTGGGGGGGAAATATGGTGGGATACTGTGTGGGGCAGCATGGGGGACACTACTGTGGGGGGGAAATTACTGTATGGGGGCAGTGTGGGGGTCTTTCTATTGGGGAGGCACTGTAGGGGCCATTCTATTATTTCTGGGGACACTATACAGGGATTATTGCCTGGAGCACAGTATAGGGTGTTATTATTACTGGGGGTCTCTAGGGGACATTATAGCTGCTGTGGACACTATAGGGACATTTGGGGTAATTTATCAAACTGGTGTAAAGTAGAACTGATGTGGGGAATTGAGTCAGCACAACCTGTATGTAGGTGCACATCACTATGGCTAAATACATATACAAACGGAAAATACAAATGTGATAGCACTCTATATCCAGCACTCTGCCCTGCCTCCATGCTGGACGAGGCATTGGTGTACATTTTGGCCAAAGCGTAATAAGCCACTCACCACGTCAAGGTCGCCTCTATGAGTGGTCCCTAACACTAGTTCCTACCTGTTTATGGGCCATGACAGCCACACAAAGTCCAGGGAATGCAGGTCTACAAGACAGGAGATGTCCCTGGATATAAGAGGTATGTGGTCAAGTATCGGGGGGGGGGGGGGGGGGGGGGGGGGGTGGTGCCAGAGAAATGACCCGCCCCAGGTGCCAAATACCCTGGGCACGCCACTGCGTAGTCAAATGTAATCATAGCATCTGGGAACTTAAAAACTGCTCCTGAGTGATCCGAGGCTGCCGCAGCCATGTTCCTGTGTAGACACTGCCGGTGACATGGCTCCATAGGAACATAGGGGGAGGTGTATCCAGGCCGGAGCTTTCTTCACCGGTCTTCATATCCCCGGAGCTGCCGGAGGATGCACCTAACGTATGACAAGGCGCAGTCCTCGCCGTATATTACACGCATCCTCCAGCAGATATCTGCGACAGCTCGGAGCCGCCATAGATTTCTGGCTTCATGTGGGAGGGTGGCTGCTATGTGTGATTTAGTACATAGCGCATGGTACACCCCAGGGTTCAGCACTAGAGCAGTCAGATATACTCAAGGATGTATGATTTGTGTCCAGAACAACGTGGGCAAGGTGTTCAAGGTACCTCAGAAACACACGTCTTGCCCTTTGTATCTGTTTTAACACTTGCAGACTACCTTCAACTACCCAAGGTGGGCATGTATGAGTATGTATTGATTTGTAATGACTTGTTTTCAGGATAGCCAAAGGCATACCCAAAGAAGATTATGGCCAAAGTTGTGTGCAGGTATGAGGTACCTGAGACCATAGAAAGTGACACAGGTGAAGTGATGCAGGAGATAATGAAGGTTTTGGGTGTGGAACAGGCCTTACATGCTTCGTACCATCCAAAAAGCAGCGGTAGGGTAAGGAAAAAGGAACTGAACTGGAAACTAAAGTTAATGATTCAAAAAGCTATGAACAGAGTGCCTGCTGGTAGCCCTCTTTTCAGTAAGGTATACCCCTAACCATCTATTCCAAGTGTTGTTGACCACAAGCACAGTGAAGCTCAAAGGAAAGCGTAATTGGAGTCATTTCAAGAAAGTGTTGAGTCCAGAGACTTGAAAGGATGATGTTTCTTGATTCCCCTTGTGTGACTGCTGATCCTGACTCAAAAGAATATGGATTTTAAATGAGATAGTAAAAATAGGTTTCTGGGCTCTGAAAAAGTTGTGCAAAACAAAGAACAAAAGTTGTTACAGTCCGATACTTCTAGCTCAGTGATCCATTGATAGTATTGCCCAAAGATTCTGTTGCAAATTGATATCATCATCGTTGTTTTAGTTTTGTTTGCACTAATTATATGCTGTGTTATTCCCTGTATAAAAAAAGAAATAAATGTTCAGCAAAGCAGTTGACGAGGCCACACCAGAGATGATGATGGGAGAATTGTATGAAGACTTTGATCCAGAAAAATCAGAAGCACCGATTACCTCCAATCTTCCCCTATATGACATCAGCGCAAATTAGGGAAAGATCATATGACTTCCCCATGCACAAATCCAGTGTCATGGGAGGCTATTCATTAGGAATAAGTTGTCATGGAAGCTGGTGAAGAAGAGCCAGAACTTTGGGACAGATGTTTAGGTTTAGGGAAAGAATAAGATTCAAGGAGGGGACTGATAGAGATGTGTGAATATCATTCTATTCTGTTTCAAGGACTACATAACCAGAGATGATTTCTATGTCTCTGCTTGAAACTGCCTCCCCTCCCCCTTTGCTAGCAGCTTGTCTGTTTATACAACACTGAAGAGAGAACGGAGGGGGATCAAAGCTGCAAGAGGCCACTCACTTCTCCCACAGATGTGTCAAGGATGATGTATGGACTGTGGAAAAATGCTTGAGCCAATTACATACTTAGATGATACCCATATATACTTAGTGCCTATAAAAGCTCCTCCTTGAAGGTGTCACATATGATGTATGCAGTATTAATGTTAGTGAGATGCCATTGCAAGATGGCGCTAGCATATGGATGTTTACTAGTGTTGGGCGAGCATGCTCGGCCGAACACCATTTTGACACGAGCGTCGCGATTCTCGGCACACCACTGTGTTCGGTCTACTCTCCGCACGTTTGTTGGCTGCCAATAAACGTGCAGGGAAGTACTGGCACTCACTGTAATGCCGTAGCCATGTAGGTTACTGGCATTACAATGATTGGCTGGCCGGGACGCGTCATTGGGTGCTATATAGCACCCGATGACATGTGGTTCGGCTCAATCTTAGGGAGAGCTGCAGCAGAAGGGACAGATAATATAGGGACAGGAATTGTTTTTTTTTTTTTTTTAGGCAGGATTTAGTGTTGAAAGGTGTTAGAGACCCAAAAGTCCTTTTAAGGACTATTGTTTTATCTGGCTGCAATATATATTATTAGCGCAACCTGCGTTAAATTGCAAGCAATTGTTTGACAGCTGCTGACAGTGACACAACCTATGCTACATCTGTTGTGTTACATTTGCGCATCCTAAATATCTGACATTCAGCGCAATTGTTTGGCCGCTGCTGACAGCGACATTACCTGCGCTACATCTCCTGTATAATGTTTGCGCATCCTAAATATCTGTGACATTCAGTGTAATTTATTTGCGCATACACTTACAAAACCTGTGCTACTGTACGTGTGACATACTTACAAGCATATATACCATTTAATATGCTCGAGGTGAGCAGTAAGGGACGGGGAAGTGGCCATGCTGCTGATGGTACACGCAGAGGCCGTGGCCCTGGGAACGGGGAAACTGTGCCTGCTGCAAGAGCACAAGAAACACACTCATCCACAATACCTAGCTTCATGTCCCAGTTTTCAGGGCGGCGCAGGACACAACTCTCGAAGTCACACCAGTGCGACCAGGTGGTCGGTTGGATTGCAGCAGATAATGCTTCCAGTCGGTTAAGCACCACCCGGTCTTCCACAAAGTCCAGTCTCAGTAGCCAAGAGTCTGGTCAACAGAATCCCCTGATACTCCTTTCTCCCACCATGGAGAGTCTTGGCAAACAAGAGATCCCACACCCGGATATTCAGAGGAGCTCTTTTCAGCGCCATTCCTTCATTCCTCCTTGAAGAGGGACATGAGATCTTGTGCACTGATTCCCAAACTCTTGAGCATCCACAGTCAGAAGATGACGGTGGGAAACGGCAATTAGTGTTTCACGAGGTGGATGATAAGACACAGTTGCCAATAAGTCGACGGCAATTAGTGTCTCAAGAGCTTGATGATGAGGATGAGACACAGTTGTCAAAAACTGAGGATGTTGTCATGTCAAGTCAGGAGGACAACCAGAGTGAGAAAGTGGAAGAGGGGGTGGTGGACGATGAAGTCACTGACCCAACCTGGGAAGGTGGCAAGCTGAGCAAGGACAGCAGTACAGAGGGGGAGATATCCACAGCACCGCAACAGGCTGGAAGAGGCAGTGGGGTGTCAAAAGGGAGAAGGCGGGCCACACGAAACAAGCCTGCAACTTTTCCCCGGAGCACCCCCTTGCAGCAATCTCTCTTGCCAAGGGGTAGGTGTTCCGCAGTCTGGCGCTTTTTTGAGTAAAATGCAGACGATAAAAGAATTGTCATTTGCAACCTGTGCCATACCAAAATGAGCAGGGGCGTGAACACTAGCAAACTCACCACCACCAGCATGATCTGCCACATGGCATTAAAGCACACTAATAGGTGGGCGGAACGCCTGGGTCCACAATCAGTGTCTGCGGGTCACACCACTGCCTCCTCTTCCCCTGTGTTACGTGCTGGCCAATCCTCTGTCCAAGACGCAGGCCCGGATGCCTCCCACCCTGTACCATCAGCTAGCACATCCACTTCTGTGTCCCAGCGCAGCGTACAGATGTCCATTCCCCAGGCCTTTGAACGAAAGCGCAAATACCCAGCCACCCTCAGGGGATAGCACTAAATGCGCACCTTTTCAAATTGCTGGCCCTGGAAATGTTGCCATTTAGGCTTGTGGACACTGAGGCTTTCCGCAGCCTGATGGAGGTGGCCGTCCCTCGTTACTCAGGCCCCAGCCGCCGCTATTTGTCCCGATGTCCCATGCCTGCCTTACACCAGCATGTGTCCTGTAACATCACCTGTGCCCTGACCAACGGAGTTATTAGGAAGGTCCACTTAACGACTGACACATGGACAAGTGCTTTTGGCCAGGGATGCTACATTTCTCTGACGGCACACTAGATGAACGTTGCAGAGGCCGGGAGCGAGTCGCACCCTGGGATGGCACAGGTGCTATCGACGCCAAGGATTGCGGGCCCTACTTCCATCAGGATTTCTGCCACCACCTACATTAGTCGCTGCAACCCCCCCCCCCCCCTTCTCCTCCTCCACTTCCACCACTGAATTCTCAATTTGCAGCACCAGTCAGCCATCAGTAAGTAGCTGGAAGCAGTGTATCACTGCAGTGGGGAAGCGGAAGCAGATGAAACTAATTTGCTTAGGTGACAAACAGCACACCACCGCAGAGCTGTGGCAGGGTATAAGGGATCAGACTGAGCTGTGGCTATTGCCACTCAAACTACAACGAGGCATGGTTGTGTCTGATAATGGCCGTAACTTGGTGGCGGCTTTGGCGCTCGGCAAGCTCACACACATACTATGCCTACCCACGTGTTCAACTTAGTTGTTTAGCGGTTTCTCAAAACCTACCCCCATTTGCCTGAGCTACTGGTTAAGGTGTGCCGCGTGTGTGCCCATTTCCGAAAGTCATCTACAGCTGCCGCCGGTCTGGCAACGCTGCAGCAGCGCTTGCAATTGCCTGCTCACCGATTGTTGTGCGACGTGAGCACGCGCTGGAACTCCACATTCCACATGTTGGCCAGGCTTTGTGAGCAGCAGAGGAATACCAGCTGCAACATGGTCGTCGCCTTTCCAGTCAGCTTCCGCTCTTCACAAGCGAAGAGTGGGCATTGATGTCTGACCTCTGTGAGGTTTTACGCAACTTTGAGGAATCAACACAGATGGTGAGCGGCGATGCAGCTATTATCAGCATAACCATCCCACTTCTGTGTCTACTGAAACGCTCGCTACTCACAATGAAGGCGGACGCTTTGCATGTGGAAATGGGGGAAGACAGTACACAGGGTGATAGCCACACCACCCTCAGTTCGACTTCTCAGCGCAAATTGGATGATGATGAGGAGAAGCAGGAGACGGTTGCCTCCGCTACAGAGGGTAGAACCCATAGCAGGTTTATTCCATCTGTTCAGCATGGATGGGCTGAAGAGGATGAGGAGATTGAGAGTCATCCTCCTGATGAGGACAGTGAAGTCTTGTCTGTTGGGAATCTGGCACACATGGCTCACTTAATGTTATGCTGCCTTTCCCGTGACACTCGCGTTATACGCATTTTGGTCAACAACAATTACTGGTTGTTTACCCTTCTCGACCCCCACTACAAAGAGAACTTCTCATCTCTCATTTCTGTGGTGGAGAGGACTAGCAAAATGGTGCAATACCAGAAGGTACTTGTGGAAAAATTGCTCCAAAAATTTCCAGCTGACAACGCTGGCGGCAGAGTACGTAGTTCCTTGGCCAACCGTGGAGGGGAGACGAGGGGAACACACAGCAGTTCCAACAGAGGCAGGGCAACACTCCCCCTAATGTTTTAGATGGTCAGCTCAGCAGCAGACCCTCACACCTAATGTTTTAGATGGTCACCAGCAGGCCCTTGCCCATAATGTTTTAGATGGTCAGATCAGCAGCAACCCTCGCCAGTTTTAGATGGTCAGATCAGCAGCAGGCACTCACCCCTAATGTTTTAGATGGTCAGATCAGCAGCAGACCTTCACCCCTAATGTTTTAGATGGTCAGCTCAGCAGCAGGCCCTCGCCCCTAATGTTTTAGAGGGTCACCAGCAGCCCCTTGCTCCTAATAGCCACCTACTCCAAAGTGGATATGTCATGGGTGGGTAGGATTGTGACAGCTAAAATGATGCTCTTGCCTAAGATACTATATCTCTTTAGGAATCTCCCTATAATTTTTGCTAAAAGATATATTTCAGAACTGCAAGCGGCATTAAATACCTTTATATGGAACCACAAAAAACCCAGAGTGGCTGCCTCTACTTATAAAAACCAGTTGCACAAGGAGGATTGGGCATTCCCAACCTGTTTCTTTATTATCAGGCAGCATTACTAGATCAAACGAGATGCTGGCTTTTGGGAGAGGATGCCCCACAATGGGTCCAAATGGAAGGGGAGGAAATGGGCCCAATCCCCTTAAAGGACTACATAAAAGCAAATCTTATAAGGGACGCTCTTTCCGATTCTTCTTTGCCACCAATGAAAGCTTGCATCAATTCGTGGATAAAAATGGTTAGGAATAAGGATTTAATCTCATGGAGCATATCTAATATCACTTCACAATTGGTGGAATTGTTGATTTCCGATATTTCCTTCTCAGACTGGACAGCTGCAGGGATTAATGAAATCAAAGACATCTTGAATACCAACCATTTGATCCCCTTCTCCACCCTAGCCAACTCTTTTCAGATATCAAATAGGGGGTTTTACAAATATCTACAACTACGAACCCTTTTGAATTCCCTTCCACAACCCCCAAAATTTACTATCACAGCTTTCGAGTTGTACTTTTTTGGCAAATCTGGTCGCACTAAGGGATTGTCTAGAATTTACAAACTATTAGGCCTCATGCACACGAACGTTTTTTTTCACGGTCCGCAAAAACAGGGTCCGTAGGTCCGTGATCCGTGACCGTTTTTTCGTCCGTGGGTCTTCCTTGATTTTTGGCGGATCCACGGACATGAAAAAAAAGTCATTTTGGTGTCCGCCTGGCCGTGCGGAGCCAAACGGATCCGTCCTGAATTACAATGCAAGTCAATGGGGACGGATCCGTTTGACGTTGACACAATATGGTGCCATTTCAAACGGATCCGTCCCCATTGACTTTCAATGTAAAGTCCGGAGTCCCTTTTATACCATCAGATCGGAGTTTTCTCCAATCCGATGGTATATTTTAACTTGAAGCGTCCCCATCACCATGGGAACGCCTCTATGTTAGAATATACTGTCGGATATGAGTTAGATCGTGAAACCTCATTTCCGACAGTATATTCTAACACAGAGGCGTTCCCATGGTGATGGGGACGCTTCTAGTTAGAATATACTACAAACTGTGTACATGACTGCCCCCTGCTGCCTAGCAGCATCCGATCTCTTACAGGGGGCCGTGATCAGCACAATTAACCCCTCAGGTGCCGCACCTGAAGGGGTTAATTGTACTATCATATCCCCCTGTAAGAGATCAGGGCTGCCAGGCAGCAGGGGGCAGACCCCCCCCCCCCCTCCCCAGTTTGAATATCATTGGTGGCCAGTGCGCCCCCCCCCCCTTCCTCCATTGTAATAAATCGTTGGTGGCACAGTGTGCGCCCCCCCCTTCCTCCCTCTATTGTAATAATTCGTTGGTGGCACAGTGTGCCCCCCCCCCCCCCCCCCCCCCTTCCTCCCTCTATTGTAATAATTCGTTGGTGGCACAGTGTGCGCCCCCCCCCTTCCTCCCTCTATTGTAATAAATCGTTGGTGGCAATCATTGGCCCCCCTCCCTCTATAGCATTTTCAACATTGGTGGCCAGTGTGCGGCCTCCCATCTTGCGCCCCCCCCCCCCCCCCCGATCATTGGTGGCAGCGGGTTACTAGCAATAGTACAAGATTCATACTTACCTGGGAGCTGTGATGTTCGTGTCCGGCCGGGAGCTCCTCCTACTGGTAAGTGACGGTTCATTTAGCAATGCGCCGCACAGACCTGTCACTGTCACTTACCAGTAGGTGGAGCTCCCGGCCGGACACGAACATCGCAGCAGCAGGTAAGTATTAATCTTCTACTATTGTACTATTGCTAAGTAACCATGGCAACGAGGACTGTAGTAGCGTCCTGGTTGCCATGGTTACCGATCGGAGCCCCAGCGAATAAACTGGGACTCCGATCGGAACTCCGCTGCCACCAATGATGATGGGGGGAGGGGGGGGGAGATGGGAGGCTGCACACTGGCCACCAACGTTGTTAATGCTATAGAGGGGGGGGGGGGGCAATGGGGGGCGCACACTGTGCCACCAACGATTTATTACAATAGAGGGAGGAAGGGGGGGGGGGGGGCGCACACTGTGCCACCAACGAATTATTACAATAGAGGGAGGGGGGGGGCGCACTGGCCACCAATGATATTCAAACTGGGGAGGGGGGGGGAGGGTCTGCCCCCTGCTGCCTGGCAGCCCTGATCTCTTACAGGGGGATATGATAGTACAATTAACCCTTTCAGGTGCCGCACCTGAAGGGGTTAATTGTGCTGATCACGGCCCCCTGTAAGAGATCGGGTGCTGCCAGGCAGCAGGGGGCAGTCTTGTACACAGTTTGTAGTGTATTCTAACTAGAAGCGTCCCCATCACCATGGGAACGCTTCTGTGTTAGAATATACTGTCGGTTCTGAGTTTTCACGAAGTGAAAACTCAGCTTTGAAAAAGCTTTTATGCAGACGGATCTTCGGATCCGTCTGTATAAAAACTAAACTACGGCCACGGATCACGGACACGGATGCCAATCTTGTGTGCATCCGTGTTCTTTCACGGACCCATTGACTTGAATGGGTCCGTGAACCGTTGGCCGTGAAAAAAATAGGACAGGTCATATTTTTTTCACGGCCAGGAAACACGGATCACGGATGCGGCTGCAAAACGGTGCATTTTCCGATTTTTCCACGGACCCATTGAAAGTCAATGGGTCCGCGAAAAAAAACGGAAAACGGCACAACGGCCACGGGTGCACACAACGGTCGTGTGCATGAGGCCTTACTAGAATATAATTCTAAAGACAATATTTTTGGGATAGTGAGGTGGGTATCAGATCTGGATTTATCTGAGGATGAACAAATCTGGTTCAGGGTTTTTGGGACATCTTTCGAGTTGTGCATCCCACTTAGAATCTTCACGTAAGATGCTATACAGATGGAACATGACCTTGCAACGCCTATCTCAGGTATATCCAGAGGTGACTGCATCTTGCTGGAGATGTGATAAAGCCTTAGGAGACATTAAGCACATATTTTAGGACTGCTCAGCTTTCACAGAATTATGGGATGAAACATTGGCACTATTGAGCAAAATGAGATTTTCCGTACCTAGTAATCCAGCTTTTTGCTTACTACATATAGGGCTTAATGATCTACCCAAACTAGACAGGGATAAGCTCACAGCAGTTAAAACACTTATTGCTAAACATTGGCGCTCCACTCAGGTTCCCACTATTGATGACATTGTGCGTAGGGTGGGGTACAATTGTGCAATGGAAAGTACCATGGCCTCCTGCAAAGGAGTCTATGACTTCTATTTAAAAAGTTGGGGTAAGTGGCTTGAGACATACCCAACTTTGAGTACACTTTAATTCTGGAAGTAGCTCCATCCTGTCGGGTATTTATTTCATATAAGATATGAAATCATAAAAATTATGATTTCATATTTTTATGAAATATGAAAAATTAAAAAAATAAAAATTTAATTGGCGGACATATAAACGCCAGTTCTTTTATTGACGAGATCTAAAGTTAATTTGTGCAGATAATGAAACAGGGTGCAATTAATTATATAAAATATAATTTATTACAAATAAATACATGTAGTAAAAATGGCATACAAATGAATACAAGGATAATATCAAAATTGACCACAAGATGATGCTCCGCCGTTTACGCCGGGCTCACTTAATTTAGTACACCAAGTACAATATAATGTTATTCAAATTATTATCAAATTATTACCAATTAGTATACTGATTACCAAAATATTATAATGTAACAACAACAATAAAACAATAGAAATGAATCTGTGGAAAATCCCTTATGCTCAATCAAAGAATATGGCAGTAAGAGACACCTTATAAATACGCCCGTTGGCCTAACTACGGATAATAATATCCGATCAGAGATTCCACTCTGATATCAATATTACAGGAATTCTAATGATGTGCACGTTCATTAAAATTTCCCATAAAATTATTGTTTTAACACTATTGACCCACTAATAATGGGGTCTCAACTATATGCCAATTGGAGCGATTTATAATTACTGCAAATGAAATAAATTATACATTACCCCTGGCTTTGGGATAAAGAGCTTTTAGAATGGACCCAGCTTTCCAAGGTTCAGATATGTCCCGTCCTATGGTATGTTCCTGACGTGTGAAGTGATGCTGATGAATGAATCTTTGTAAAGAGTTCCGTTGTGAAGAAGTCCTTGTGAAGTTTTTCCTTTTGTGAAGTTTCAAAGTGTTTGAAGAAGTTTTTTTTCTCTCCCCAAAAACTGGATCAGATATCCCCATCCTTATCTATGCCCATCCCCTCTTGGAATAGGGATTACCAATTAGATAAGGTGGGTGTGACGTATGTTAAACATGGGGATGATGTCACTTAACTGACATTCCTCAGAAACTTCTGCCCATCTACCATTTGATGGCACTGTTGTATCATATACAATTTTAAAGAATTAACATATTATATTGCTTTATTATACCACTTAACCTCTGATCTTTTTCACCTTAAATCAATTAGGAGGGACTTTTTCTGACACTTTGCTCAGACTGACTGGCGGTACCAGAACTTTTCCTAATCCCTGAATTTATGGGGCAGATAGGAGTAATGATGGTTTTTCTGGTTTGTGTACCTTAACTGTCTTCAGCTATTGAGTAATGATGTTTGAAATAACATCAGCTCCTCTAAAATAAACCCTATGTAAGAAATTTCCACTTAAACACATTTTCTATATCCCCTAGAATATATCTTTTCAGTGGGATACAGACATATAAAGATACATTAATAATATTTGGTTATAATACATCAATATCACATAGTATATATGAATCATTAATAAGTTCAAACGCTAAATAAATGCACACAGGAATATATATCTATATGCGAATATATGAATAGATATCTGTTCCAAACCAGATGTGTTTTATGGACGTCTCTTATCAGATCATGGTTTAGCCATGAAACACCCATTGTTCCTCGGACAGACAAGTTTAGAGAAACCAGTGTAGATAAATCCATGTCTCTAAACAATAATAAAAGTATAGTCTTCTCTATATATCCACTTTTAACACATTGAACTTGCTATGAACCCATCTTGGTTTTTTTCAGGTTCATGCTGATCACATTCAGGTTCATGCTGATCACATGTTAAAGGCAATGATCATCCATATTGAATATAGTATCATCAGATACATTGTACACTTATGAAAATGCACAACAAATCCCCCTTCATTCCAAAATATTCCATAAAATGTGAATGTATTTGGAATGCTTAAAAGGGCTTTTCATTATCTTCTTCGATGCGTAGACTTGGCTTATAATGTTCCAACCAGAGCTTGACTAAAGTTATTCTGGAGAACCTTATCTAACGCATGACTTGGATGGTCAACAAACTCAACCATCCCATAGATCCTGCAAAACAGGATATAAGTTCGATAAAGGTTTGTTTTGATTCTCCATCTCCACATGAATGTTTAATAGGTTCCTTTTTCAATGAACCAACTTCAAGTTCCAATATCTTGATAGAGATGGAATCGGCAACTGTCACACCGGTAGTAATAACAGTGCCCACTACGCCAAAGATTATGGCGGCTACTATTGCAAAAACATGAATCGCTTTTGTCTGTAGAAAACTGTTCTCTGGTCAAGGTTTTCTTTGCTTGCTCCAGGATTTGCGCAACCCGTCCTTGGGAATATCCGATATGCATCTGATACCAGGATTGGAGCTCCGGCGACTGGATTTCGGACACGTTGAATTGCCTTTAGACTAAAACGCGTGGATCCAGGTTGATGTAGACCTTCTGGGATAATATCCTCTTGTTCGTCAAGATGAACCCCGCTTTATCTTGTAGCATGATCCCCGATGAAGGACCTGGCACAGCAATCGGCTCAGCATGGAACTCCTTCCCCAAGATCAGAACGACGTAGATAATGGCAATCATTTTTGATGACATCTTACGTCTATAAAATATTGTATGACACATATGAGTATATACATTTTATTTTATTTTTTTAACTTTATCCTGCAAGAAAAGAGTTACTAATACCATATACCGCTGATTGGCATAAGTTATTTTCCTGGACAGAGTAAGTTCTGGTTTCAGAGGTGAGTTAGGAGACATTTTGTTACAGAGGAAACATACATCAGGATGGGTTAGTATGCGTTAAAGATGTAGAATAACAGATAACGCTTTTCCGTTCATACGATACCAATCCTTATTTCCGTCTTTAGCTGGAACCATAAAGTCTTTTCACCTCTATTCATCCAACTCCTTCAATCTCTCGAAGTCGTGCACTAGGATGACAAACACGTAGCTGATTAATGTGCACCCATTTTTCAATAAACTCATCCCCCTTAGGGATTTTGATCTTGTAGACCACTGGAGATAATTTGTCAGTGATGACATAGGGACCTTTCCAGGAAGGTAGGAATTTTCTCTCCTTCACTTGATCCCGAGCGAAGTTATAGAGATATACCCGATCGGAAATTTGATATTCCTTCTGTGTAGTCTTCAGATCATAGTATGTCTTAGCACTCACTGCGGCTTTCTCTATATTCTTCTGGGCGAACGCAAAAGCATGCTGAAGGTGCTTGCGTAAATTTTCCACATACTGATGCGACGTTGTAGCATTGATCAAGTGATGGTCTGTTGTCCTGTAAAGTAAATGCTGGGGTAACACCATCTTCCTTCCCGTGATCATCTCGAAGGGAGAAAGTTTAGTTGCTGCGCTTGGGGTGGCTCTGATGGCCATAAGCACCAAAGGCAACTTGACACCCCAGTCCTTACCAGATTCATTGACAAACTTTTTCAGGATGTTCACAATGGACTGGTTGTAACGTTCTACTCCACCACTAGAGGCTGGTCGATAAGCTATATGTAGCTTCCTCTTTATCCCCAGGATTTCCCACATCTTTGTCATCATCTCACTGGTGAAGTGACTTCCACGATCGGATTCGATGCGCCGGGGAAGACCAAATCTAGAAAATACATGGTTAATGAGCAGAGATGCACATGCGCTTGAACTGCATGTTTTGCACGGCAAACATTCCACCCATTTGGTGAACAGACAAGTTACGGTTAACATATACTTGTTGCCTCTTGATGAGGTTGTTACTGGTCCAATGAAGTCAATTTGGATGTCTGACCATGGCATGGACATCCCCCTTTTCATCAATGGTGCCCGATGAGTGGGTCCTTGTGGCTGGAATTGAGGGCAGATTAGACATCCCTGACAATATGTTCGCACATCTTGTAACATATGTGGCCAGTAAGCGTAGTCCCGTAGTAACTCGTACGTTATTTTCTCACCTCGATGACCCGCTGTTGGGGCATCATGTGCATGTTGTAACATCAGACCTCGGTATGCTGCAGGTACTATCCATTGCGTGATACCATTCTTGGAGGTTCTTATCAGCAGTTCATCCAGTAATGAGATTTGGGACTTACCTTTCATCAAAATTCGTAACTCCTCCTTACCCACACAGTCTTCCGTGGTTATGGGGAAGTTGTGTGGATCCTCAATGTGCTTATAAAAGAGACCAATAATTGGATCCCCCTTTTGGCTTGCAATGAGATCCTCACTAGGGGAATTTTGGCTCCACTGCGCCACATTGGCTTCAGCTCCCTTTTGGGCCTGACTCCTTGTCATAGCATCCACTTGGATAGTTCCCATGAGGTCATCAACGTTAAAGACTTCTCCATCAATGGTTGCTTGCTTGGCAAGGGAACCTGCTAAGTCATTCCCCTCTTTATCCATGCCTGGATATTTTGAATGACCTCTTACCTTCTTCCAATAAATAGTAAGACTGTGGGCGGTAACCATCTCATCAATTTTACAAAACATCTTACCATGCTTTACTGGCTTGTTATTACTTCTCATCCAGTCTGACCTTTTCCATCCGGGAAAGTACTCCACAAAGCTGTTACGAATATAGTCAGAATCTGTGATGATTACAAACTCCTTAACATCATATTCAATAGCCATTTGTACGGCTTTGTACACAGCAGTAAGTTCTGCAACTTGGCTGCTTTTGGAACCAATCTTGTATCCAACGGATACATTCAGGAATGTATTATTCCATACGACTCCAATACCTGCAACCAATGTACGTTCGGATCCTTCATCGACATGGAAGGAGCAGCCGTCTACGTACACACATGGTAACAATTTGCAATACTCCTCTTCATAAGATTTATATGGTGATGATGATTGTTCATCCAGGAAATCATTTTCCGTTGACTCACTTTTATGTTCCGTATGGGTACAGTCATGGAGTTCTGCTAATCCTTGAGCAACTGGGTTTTTATTATTTTGTTTGTACCTGATTTCCAATGGCCATCCCATTAAGGACATTGTCCAGGCGGTTATCCTGCTGTTTGACAAGTTTCCATCTCTTATACGATCACTCTGCAAGTATTGCAGTGGCTGATGTGCGGTCTCCACAATGATCCTTTCGCCTTGAATGAAACTCCTAAAATATTGCAAAGCCCACACAGTTGACAACAATGCTTTCTCACAATCATTGAATTTTACCTCAACCGGTGACAAGGACTTGCTGGCATAGGCGATGATCTTGTTTCGGTTTTCCTGTTTTTGGAAAAGAACTGCACTTATGCTTTTATCAGTGAAACCTGTTTCCACAAAGAAAGGTTTTCCCCCTTCTGGATAAGCAAGGCATGGAGCCTGGATAAGTTTGGCCTTGAGCTCGGTTACAGCGTGCTCATGACGCTCACTCCATTCCCATTTTACTCCTTTCTTTAGCAACTGTAAAAGAGGTTTTGTAATTTCGGCATAATTATCTATGAACTTACGTGAATAGTTCATCATGCCCAGGAATGATCTCAACTCTTTGAGATTTGTAGGAGATTTTGTATTGGTCACTGCTTCCACCTTCTTTTTCTGTGGGTTAATTCCATCCGCAGTGACTTCATGACCTAGGAAATTAACCTTGTTCCGGCACCATTGAGCCTTTTGCAAAGAAAGTTTTACACCTGCTTTCCTCAGCTGGGTTAGTACATGCCTCAACTCCTGAATATGTTCCTCAAAAGTTGTACTTTTTATCAGGATGTCATCCACATAAGACAAGGTACCTCGTTCAGTGGCATCAGGCATTGCCTTATGCATGAACACTGCAAACTCATGGCCTGCATTTATGTACCCGAAGGGCAGTCGGGTCCATGCATACTGTCGTTTGCCAAATGTAAAGGCCAGTTTGTACTGATCCCTTTCATCTACCTTAATCGTCCAATATCCTTGTGCACAGTCAAGGGCAGTGAAGATTTTGGATCCTTGTATTTGTGCCAAACACTGGTCAATATATGGCACGGGCCATCCGGACATATAAACACGTTTGTTCAACTGTCTTAGGTCCGAGCAGAGACGAAATTGACCATTAGGTTTGAGGACTCCAAGTATCGGATGATTGAATGAACTGTGTACTGGACGGATGATACCTTTCTCCTCCAAGTTTTTGACGATTTCCGATAGTGACTCGCAAGCCGCCAGCGGAAGTCGGTATTGTTGGACAAAAACAGGGGGTGCATCGGGATCTGTCTGGATTCTTGTAACGTGTAGGTCTGTTTCCCCACAGTCATAAGAATCCTTGGCGAACATCTCCTGGAACTCTGCGAAGAGCTCCTTTAGCCGTTGACGCTTCGACTCATCGGAGCATGCGTCAGCCATGGAGATTTGTTCTTCCACCCGCTCCTGAAATTCTGGGAAAATCTCAGGCTGACTTAACTCGTAAGCTTCTTCAAGCTCACTAGTTAAATCGTTCTGGGTGTAGCATACCTTATCCTTTCCTTGCTGGTACGATTCATACTCTTTTTCATCGATCTCATGGTTGAAAACCAATGATGATTCTTCGATGAGGCATGTACCTTCTTCAGAGCTGAAAGGATAAACAGAGTGGATATTAAATAACCCCTCAGGGGTTGAGGAAAAATGTTGTTCCACTGTTTGTTCCTCTGTCAGGTATTCATCAGGAATTATTCCAATAACATCATTTTGGAATCCAAATGTGTAGTATTCCGAATCCATAGCCAAACCAATTACAGTGTCCTTTTGTAGGGATATGCTATGGGAAACCATGTTATGAATTACCATATGTAACGGATCCTGATGGATATTGATCAGGGGAGTAGGCTTTACCTTTAGGCCGAGTTGCTGTATTCTGTTGGATAAACAGATCAACGCGTCTGTGTTCTTCAGCTTCTGTCCCTTCTTTATTTTAATGGGTAGAAGAAATGGTTTGCATCCTTCAGGAATTTCAACTTTCTCAGCAACCATGATACTTACGGCATAGGGCATCTGTTGTCCCCATCGTAAGGCTTGTTCTATATTCTGGAATCCCTCTGGGTTTCCCGGCAATCTGGACCATAAGGTGTTATTCACCAGGTCAATCTGTACGGCAAATCGGTGCAGAAGGTCATTACCTATATACATTTGATACCGTGGTTCATTTATCACGATGAAAACGTGCTCCGTAGTTTTGTTTCCTATGGAGATAGACAAAACGCATCTTGCAATCACATTATGACTTTGGGAATCTCCATCCAGATCATGAACCCATTGGTCCTGTGGAGAGAAACTTTTAATCATTTTAGGATTGGTGATCTGTTTCAAGAGTCCTAGGCTTATGTAACTTGCTTCGGATTTCAAATCCAACTTGGCAAATTTCACCCGGGCTATATTGTTTACCTGTACAGGAATCAATAAATTGTCATTGACCTTTTTAATCCGTACCATCGATTGAATGTGTCTTGTCAGGTCTGCGACTTCGTGATTACCCCTTTCAAGAGAAATGGTTAATATATCATCATCCAGAGTTACCTTTTTGATTTTATCCCTCTGGATGGTAATGATGTGAGCGGCAACATTAACATCTTCCTCGGGCTTACCATTCTTCAGGATTGTGACCTCCGGTATTTGATTGTTCCTGAAATGCACTTCAATAGAGCTAGGTTTCTCTTCAATCACATGACAACTGTGTTGTGCTTGTGTGTTGCAAGAGTATTCATAGGCAATGGGTGCCTTCACCTGAGTCCATACTGCTTCATTAATGAAATCAATTATGGGACTCAATCTTTTTAATAAATCGATTCCTATGATCATCCGATCATATGGAAGATCCACAATCAATGTGGGATGTCTAATTGTCTTCTTGCCAATTTTAAATGTCAACCAGGATATTCCTTTTACCTGTAAGGCATCTCCACCCACACTTATCAAAGATCCATCAAATGACCTTAATCGTGGCTTCTTTGATGTTAAATTCAAAATCTTTTGGAAATAACTGATAAAATGGTGGCTTGTGATCCAGTGTCTATTAATCCTTTGATTGGTCCGATAAGTTCATTTTGGAGATATATCTCCACAAAGTATCGGCCATCTACCTGCAACAAATCACAGAGAAAGTTAGGATGTTTACCCATCTGTTGTCTGAGAGGTTGACCTCTTTGCAGCTCCGTGACCTCTGCATTCCTGAGTCTCTCAGGACAAGCTGGACGAGCAGCGTCAGCCCCCCCCCCTTTGTGACAAGCTGTGTGACACCACAAGTCACAGCTGGCTCACGGCTAGATGCTGGAACGATGGGATTACACACTGGAACAGACATCTGGTCATATGAATTGACATCATTAGACTGCAAGACAAATGACATATTAGACATTTCCCCCCTGGCCCTAATTTCAGGGTCAGGGGTACTGCAAGGAAATATTGAATTATGAATCATATCAGATTCTACCACAATCAACTTAATATCCTTACAGTGGCCTGGGTTCTGACCCGGCCCAATTTGCTTTATGATGTTGAGCTGGGACCTGGAGTTGCCCCTAAAAAAGGCTCAGGCTGTTTTCCTGGAGATACCAACTTTCTCACAATGTCACTCAACTGGGCCACTTGTTCTGCCAGCTGATCAAACCTGTTTGGTCTGGGCACATTTTGGTTTTGCTGAGCACCCTGGTTATCGGTAGGTGACCTACTCCTGGGGGAATTTGAGGATTCCTGCCTGTCTTCCCTCTGTTGTCTGGGTCTATTATCCCAGCGCCTGTAACCCTGATAATTCCTATAATTATAGGGCCCGTATCCCTGGGGGCCCCTATTGTAATAGGGACGGTAGTTAGACCTCCCATTACCTGAATTATTCCCCTCTGACCCATTAGTATTTTGGGGTTTGGTCTGTTTGGGCGGTCCTACCTGTTGTTGCTGGGCTTGTTGAGCAGGTCCTGTAGACTGAGGGAACCTTTGTGGCTGGCTTTCAAATCCCAAGCTAGGGTTTACCTTTACTTCAGCTACCTTTTGCTCTGGGGATTTTTTAAACCTTCTCTCCTCTGTTGCATGGCACTCACTGATATTATACAGCGTGGTGGCAGCCGTCACCAACCAATCCAAGGGGGCATCAATATCCAGATCTCTGGCTAAGTTAAATTTGATCTGGGTTGGCATAGCGTCATAGAATAACTGTTTGAATTCTTCAGATTCCCATTTTGGGGATCTATATGCCAACCCATAGGCATTTTTGAGGACAGAGAGGAATTCACGGGGACTCTGATTGGGTCTACATGTAAGGCTATATATGTCCCGTTTTGCAGCAGTGGTGGTTCGGTACGGTCCGAATTCCAATTTAACCTCATGCAAAACACTTGGCCAATCTTGAATGCCTCTCTCCCCAAATGATGTAAAGTAATGACGATACTTATCATCAAATGCCCATGGAAGGAATCTGATCCTGTCAGCATCAGAGTATAATTTTAAAGAATCCATAGTGGATTCATACATTTCCAAGTGATTGGCTATCTGAGAAGAACCTTTCTTGGAAAATTTGGATACTGTAGTATTCAAAAACTTAATTATGCTTGAGGAGCTCTGATCCTTATCTGAATATTGGGAATTTTTATTCCTAGAAACCACCTCAGCATATGTTGGTCGCCTGTGATCCTGTGGCAAGGAATAAGTCACATGCTTCCCCACATCACTGTCAGACTCACATGCACTTTCACAACTTTCATGAGACTTATACGGCACAGGTGATTTAACCCTAACATCTCTTCTCAGGGGAACATGTGGTGGCATGTCTGGATAGTGGGGAGTAAGACATGGAGGATCAGGATATCCCACAGCGTTAGATGGATCCCTTTCAGCATTGACTATATTATGGGCTGATCCATCTGTCTGTTTAATTTTGGAATACTGGAGATATAAATCCTCTAAATCACTTTTTGCCTTTTGGTATGCATCATGGCTGTGACTAAGGTTGTACTCTAAGTCTTTGATCTTCGCTTCTGCGGATTGTAGTTCTGATTCCATCTTGGATACATATTTTTTTGTAGCCATTATAGACTCATACCTATCTTCGGAAAGGGTACTGACCGCCAACAATGCATACAAAACAGGTGGCAATGCACATAAGAGGTGTTGGTCCCTTTTGGTATTATCAGTTGCCAAATCCATATATGTCAGGTATCTAATCAACCATGCCACCTAACTTCCATATATCTCCACGTTCTTCATAGGCTCTTTCCAATAGCTCATTAGTCCATTCATCTATATTTTTATCTAACTTCAAACGGGAATAAATATACTTGATAACCTTAGGGATTATCTTTCCTGGGTCAGATGGACTATCTGCTAAAACCTGGCCATTACCTGGGTCGCTGCCTGTCACACTCATGATTTTGATCGATAATCAATAACAACAACAATTTGACTTGCCAATAAGGATTAAGTAATATCTTCACTAATTGCACAAATTGGTTATAGAAATATCTCAATCAATCTCGGTGGAACCTCCAATTATATGTCGGGTATTTATTTCATATAAGATATGAAATCATAAAAATTATGATTTCATATTTTTATGAAATATGAAAAATTAAAAAAATAAAAATTTAATTGGCGGACATATAAACGCCAGTTCTTTTATTGACGAGATCTAAAGTTAATTTGTGCAGATAATGAAACAGGGTGCAATTAATTATATAAAATATAATTTATTACAAATAAATACATGTAGTAAAAATGGCATACAAATGAATACAAGGATAATATCAAAATTGACCACAAGATGATGCTCCGCCGTTTACGCCGGGCTCACTTAATTTAGTACACCAAGTACAATATAATGTTATTCAAATTATTATCAAATTATTACCAATTAGTATACTGATTACCAAAATATTATAATGTAACAACAACAATAAAACAATAGAAATGAATCTGTGGAAAATCCCTTATGCTCAATCAAAGAATATGGCAGTAAGAGACACCTTATAAATACGCCCGTTGGCCTAACTACGGATAATAATATCCGATCAGAGATTCCACTCTGATATCAATATTACAGGAATTCTAATGATGTGCACGTTCATTAAAATTTCCCATAAAATTATTGTTTTAACACTATTGACCCACTAATAATGGGGTCTCAACTATATGCCAATTGGAGCGATTTATAATTACTGCAAATGAAATAAATTATACATTACCCCTGGCTTTGGGATAAAGAGCTTTTAGAATGGACCCAGCTTTCCAAGGTTCAGATATGTCCCGTCCTATGGTATGTTCCTGACGTGTGAAGTGATGCTGATGAATGAATCTTTGTAAAGAGTTCCGTTGTGAAGAAGTCCTTGTGAAGTTTTTCCTTTTGTGAAGTTTGTGAAGTGTTTGAAGAAGTTTTTTTTCTCTCCCCAAAAACTGGATCAGATATCCCCATCCTTATCTATGCCCATCCCCTCTTGGAATAGGGATTACCAATTAGATAAGGTGGGTGTGACGTATGTTAAACATGGGGATGATGTCACTTAACTGACATTCCTCAGAAACTTCTGCCCATCTACCATTTGATGGCACTGTTGTATCATATACAATTTTAAAGAATTAACATATTATATTGCTTTATTATACCACTTAACCTCTGATCTTTTTCACCTTAAATCAATTAGGAGGGACTTTTTCTGACACTTTGCTCAGACTGACTGGCGGTACCAGAACTTTTCCTAATCCCTGAATTTATGGGGCAGATAGGAGTAATGATGGTTTTTCTGGTTTGTGTACCTTAACTGTCTTCAGCTATTGAGTAATGATGTTTGAAATAACATCAGCTCCTCTAAAATAAACCCTATTTAAGAAATTTCCACTTAAACACATTTTCTATATCCCCTAGAATATATCTTCTCAGTGGGATACAGACATATAAAGATACATTAATAATATTTGGTTATAATACATCAATATCACATAGTATATATGAATCATTAATAAGTTCAAACGCTAAATAAATGCACACAGGAATATATATCTATATGCGAATATATGAATAGATATCTGTTCCACACCAGATGTGTTTTATGGACGTCTCTTATCAGATCATGGTTTAGCCATGAAACACCCATTGTTCCTCGGACAGACAAGTTTAGAGAAACCAGTGTAGATAAATCCATGTCTCTAAACAATAATAAAAGTATAGTCTTCTCTATATATCCACTTTTAACACATTGAACTTGCTATGAACCCATCTTGGTTTTTTTCAGGTTCATGCTGATCACATTCAGGTTCATGCTGATCACATGTTAAAGGCAATGATCATCCATATTGAATATAGTATCATCAGATACATTGTACACTTATGAAAATGCACAACAATCCTACTTCTCTAATTATACGAACCTCTCTGGCACAAATTAAGTTTGTTGTCCCTGTTTTGTTCCTCTTCTCCTACCTTTCCATAACCAGACCCCCTCCCCCCACCCCATTATTCATTGGGCAATCAAACTTGAGAGCTATATGACACTTATCTTATGAAATTATACTGTTGCATTTAATAATTGCAATACTGGACAAATATGTAAGTACTGTCAAATATTGCCTTTCTTTATTATCAATAAAAACTGTGTGTAATAAAAGCGGCTTCAACACTGTAAACTTAAGAATCAGGGTAATAGATATTGAGTTTTCTTTGGTTGTTAACCCTTGGTGTGTTACAGAAAAAAAATTAAGATGGAAAATCTGCCAAAAAAGTGAAATTTTGATATTTCATCTCCATTTTTCCTTTAATTCTTGTGGAACACCTAAAAAGGGTTAACAACATTTGTAAAATCAGTTTTGAATACCGTGAGGGATGTGGTTTCTACAATGGGGTCATTTATCGGGGGTTTCTATTATGTAAGCCCCTCAAAGTGACTTCATACCTGAACTGATCCTTAAAGGGAATCTGTCACCTGCTTTTACCATTTTAAGCTGGTACCATCGCTATGTGGACTAAAGTACCTTATTTCCAGCAGTCTTCTTTTTACTTTATTTCGTTTTGTAGTTTTGATACAAGGTGCCCAGAGGGGCGTTTTTTTCACTCTCCGGAGCCCAGTGACGCCCCCCCTGCAGTGCCCAGCCCGCCTTAATTTGAATTCCACGAACGCCTCCTGATCATCAAATAACCTCCCACAGCCACGGCAAACGGTTCCGCCCCCTCCCCACGTCATAGTCTACCTTATAGACTGCGCAGGCGCAGTACTGCCAGCGGCCTGCGCGATCAACGTCCTGAGGGCAACAGCCTCAAAAGTCTCACTGGACATGCGCCGAGCCCAGTGATGTGACCTGAGCGCTGTTGCCCTCAGGACGTTGATGATCGCGCAGGCCGCTGGCAGTACTGCGCCTGCGTGAGTTTTCTGGCCGCAGACAGGAAGAAGGACGGGGCATTTCTATAAGGTAGACTATGACGTGGGGAGGGGGCGGAACCATTTGCCGGGGCTGTGGGAGGTTATTTGATGATCAGGAGGCGTTCGTGGAATTCAAATTAAGGCGGGCTGGGCACTGCAGGGGGGCGTCACTGGGCTCCGGAGAGTGAAAAAAACGCCCCTCTGGGCACCTTGGACCCTAATTAGCATAACAGAAAAAGCGCTTTTATATCAAAACTACAAAACAAAATAAAGTAAAAAGAGGACTGCTGAAAATAAGGTACTTTAGTCAACATAGCGATGGTGCCAGCTTAAAATGGTAAAAGCAGGTGACAGAATCCCTTTAAAAAGTGGGTTTTGGAAATTTTCCATTTTAAAAGTTGCTTCTAAAATTCTAAGCCTTCTAACGTCCTAAAAAATAAAATGACAATCACCAAATGATGCCAACATAAAGTAGGAATGTGGGGAATGTAAAGTCATAAATATTTTATGAGGCAAGAAGCAAAGAAATAGAATTTTAGAAAATGGTGAATTTTTCCAAATTGTTTTATGTCTTCGATATCTGCTTATTGTTCTTAAATCTTCATTTTCTCTTCTGTTCGGTGACATTTTGGGGCTTCGGAACCGATTACTCAACTTACAATGGTTTCAACATACAATTGGTTGTTGGTTCTGGAACGAATTATTATTGTAACTTGAGGGACCACACACACATATATATATTAGTATGGCCAGGGCATGTTTAATGTTAAATAACTGTTTAAGCCCAGAAAAGCCTTTTAAATACCTGATGCTCCTAGCATTAATTGCTACTGAGAGCAAGAGATCATTATGCATCCATCCAGCAGTGATGAGAAGGGCTCAGGAGTCCCCCTCGGCATCGTCCCATTGGCCAGTTCGCCCCTGCTTTTACAGCAATATAAAGTGGATCATATATAGTGCTCATGACACGTCAGCATCATTTCTCCTGATTGGCTGAGGCTGACTGCAAGTCATTATGGGCAAGCCCTGCAGCCAGGGCCCCGGCAGGGTCATGTGCTCTACCTTCTCCATCCTCCTCGTCATGCTGTCTTCAGATCCTCAGATTGAGGACACCATTTTAAAAGATTCGGAAGATGAATTTTTAGTAAATGCTAAACAAATTCTCTCATCTCTAAGCAGAAAGCATCCTAAAGTAGAAATAGTAAGTTGTCCAGCTCACCCAATTTCATCCTGTGATTCAATGCGCGGAGCAGACCCAAGCCAGTCCAAACATCACAACATGTAGAAAAATGGAGGCTCCAGCACTCGTGGTAAAGTTTTGTCAATCCCGGTCTTTATTGCACCAAATTGTATATACAAGTACAGTGGCACCCCTCTTCACTCCCCCAGATTCTGCCACTGTACTTGTATATACAATTTGGTGCAATAAAGACCGGGATTGACAAAACTTTACCACGAGTTCTGGAGCCTCCATTTTTCTACACGTTCATAAAGCATCCTATATGGGAGCTCCACACCCACCACATTTCCTTTAATTTATAACCCCTTCCCACTGCAACCATTTTTCGTTTTTAGCACTTTTATTTCTCTTCCCCACCATCCAAATTCCTAACATGAATACGGCTTCTCCTTTGTGCAAATTTGCTGATGTCTCTCAAAACTTGATTTCTTAGTAAAACATTTCTCACATTCTGAACATGAATATGGCTTCTCTCCTGTATGAATTCTTTGATGGCTCTCAAGATGTGATTTCTGAGTAAAACATTTCCCACAGTCTGAACACGAATACGGCTTCTCCCCTGTGTGAATTCTCTGATGCCTCTCCAAAACGGATTTGTAAGTAAAACATTTTTGACATTCTAGGCAGGAAAATGGCTTATCCCCGATGTGAGATTTTAAATGTTCAGAAACCTGTGGTTTCTGGGTAAAACAGTTTCCAAATTCTTGGCATGAAAATGGCTTCTCCCTTATGTGGCGTCTTTGATGTAGAAGAAGAACGGATTTTCTAGTAAAACATTTCTCACATTCTGAACATGGATATGGCTTCTCACCTGTGTGAATTCTCTGATGTTTAATAAGATTTGATTTCTGAGTGAACCATTTCCCACATTCCGAACATGAATACGGCTTCTCCCCTGTGTGACGTCTTTGATGTAAAAGAAGAGTTGATTTTCTAGCAAAACATTCTTCACATTCTGAACAAAAATATTGCTTCTCACCTGTGTGAATTTTTTGATGTATAGCAAGACTTGATTTCTGAGTAAAACATTTACCACATTCTGAACATGAAAATGACTTCTCTCCTGTATGACTTCTGTGATGTTTGATAAGATTTGATTTCTGAGAAAAACATTTGCTACATTCTGAACATGAATACGGCTTCTCCCCTGTGTGAAGTCTTTGATGTAAAAGACGAGACGATTTTGTAGTAAAATATTTCTCACATTCTGAACATGAATATAGCTTCTCCCCTGTGTGAATTCTCTGATGTTTGACAAGTTTTGATTTATGGCTAAAGTATTTCCCACACTCAAGACATGGAAATGGCTTCTCCTCTGTGTGAATTCTCTGATGTTTAACACAATCTGATTGACAAGTAAAACATTTCCCACAATCCAAACATGAATACGGTTTCTCCCCTGTGTGAATTCTCTGATGGACAACAAGAGAAGATTTCTGAGTAAAACATTTCCCACAGTCAGAACATGAATACGGCTTCTCTCCCGTGTGAACTCTCTGATGCCTCTCAAGTTCTGATTTGTGAGTAAAACATTTCCCACAGTCTGAACATGGATACAGAGTCTTCCTTGCATGATGTTTTTCATGTTGAAAAAGAACTGATTTCAAACCAAAACGCTTCCCACATTCTGAACACGAATATGGCTTTTCCACTGTGTGAATAATTTGATGGCTCATAAAATCTGATTTGTGAGTAAAACATTTCCCACATTCTGAACATGGATAGGACTTGTTTCCTTTCTGAGCTCTTAGGGCTCCCTCACCCCTTTTGTGGCTTGCATTCTGGTTCACAGTCTGTGATGAATCAGAAGATCGGATTTGTTTTAAAGGATCAGATGACACAGTTTTGCTGTGAAGGGTGGATAGTACATCTGGGATAATGGCACAATCTTCATACGTATCTGATGTGACACCCGGATCATCTGCTTTATAATCTGTAGATATAAATTGTCCCTCCGAGCTCCCAGTACAGTCATCTGACAAGACCAAAATTTTGTAAAATAATTTTTTATAATATACATTTTTTAAATAATACTTATATTTTTTAACATATAAAAATGCACTTTAGTGCAGGGCAGTGGAGAGGAACAGTGCGGTGATGTATGAGGAAGCCATGGCTATGGAGTCAGCGTAAGGCCGGATTACTATTCTCTATTCAAATCCTTTGTATAAAATAATCTGCCTTAAAGGGAACCTGTCACCTGTAGTACGTGGCCCTCACTGGGGGCAGCATAGTGTAGTCACAGGCCCAGTGATTTCAGCGGTCTGTCACATCTGTGCTGGCAGTCAGTACTGACAAGCCGAACCCCACAGTGTGCACTCCTCTACCCTCCCCTGCCTCCGGACCAAGACTGACTGGTTTTCCTATGCACAACTGGAAAGAATCCTGCCAGTGAACGTCGGGAGGAGGCGGACGGTGGGGGGTAGTGAGCCTCATCGGACTCATCTCCCTCCTAGTGCTGGCATGTGCTGTGAGGTTTGGCCTATCGGTAATCTAAAAGTATTGACTGCCAGCACAGAAGTGATAGGTCCCCTCTACATAGCATATGTCAGCAGGATCAACCCTATTAAACCAGGCTTACTGCTTGTTACAGTTAATCATACTGAGTGAAACGACCCCTCCGTTCTTTAACAAGAGCTCCAAAACTGCATCTGAGGATCAGGAATTATAAGTAAATAATTGTGGCAGAGTCACTAATAAGGGGGCACTGGGAGATCTGTAAAACCAGTCACCGGTGCCCTCCACAAGACCGTCCCCGCTTCCCTGGTGCATTCTCTATACAGACTATGCCCCCGCTAATGTGCTCCCTAAGGAGTCAGCAAGGGGACCATTAGAGGATGGGTGGGGGGCAGTGCTGGAGTCTTAAGTAGGAGCAGAATGGTAGTCGGAAATTGTGGCAGGTTGTCACGGACAGCTGGGAAGCTGAGCAGAGTGGGGGCGATTGCTTACTTATCCGGAATCTCCTAGTATATAGGACCGGCCAGAGGCAACCAGTATTTAGGGTTGGAGACCTGCTTTTATTAGACTGTGGAAATGCTGTTAGACTCTGCCCTGAAAGTCCAGTCCTGCTGAATGGGTTCACAAAGGGAAGAACAGGTGACAACTCCAGCCTTCTGATCAGCACTGTGGGATATCAGGTGGTCAAACAATTAAAGGGGTTGTTCAGTTACTGACCTTTTCTACAGACCCCACATCGAGGACCCCACATGTAAGATGTACTTTTTCCCCCAAAAGCGTGTGTGTGTGTGGGGGGGAAATGTCAGTGCATCTTATAAAGCGAATACTAATGAGTGCTTCCATTATTCAGTTTTACCGTGTAGGGAACGCAGTAAAAATAAAACCCATTGCACTGTGGGGGAACTGCACTTTAAGTCATAATGGCTCAGAGAAAGCTGGGAGTAAAAAATTGAAATTCTAAGACAAAAAATGGCCCAGGGCTGAAAGGGTTAAGAAAGTTGCAATGTCCTATCTAGTTATTACTGGATCCTAAGTGACAATCACGGCCAAGTCAGTCTATAAGACGCAGTTTCTCTCCTTGTTATGTGAAGTGTTACCTGAATTCATCTCAAGGGCCTAAGGCAGATCAGGCCTTCCCACCGATGAAGAGATTGTTGGTCTCTCCAGCGTTCTGGTCTATGTTGACCACACCGAGCCTTTTACCCTGTATACTGAGGGAAGCTTGGAGAGGCTGGGGGCAATCCTGACCCAAATTCAAGATGGCAGGGAGCGAGTAATGGCCTATACTAGCAGAGCACCGAGAGGTGGAGGGAAGAACCCGGAGAGAACTATTAGGCCACAGCTGCTGGGGGTAGTACAGGATTTTACTGAGAGGTTTAATGGCATCTTGTTGGCAGCAGAATTTTCTGTAGTGGACAGACAACATCGCCAAGTGACTTGGGACACCGCCGTCTCGGGGTGGGGGGTGCAGAGCAGCAGTAAATGGCCAGGAGGACAAAGATCAAATACAAGGTACGGTACTGACATAGCAGTGGGAATACTGCTGTTCTGCGACCCAGTAGAAACAGCCAGTGGTCCCAGTAATACAATGTTAGAAGATATAACCTTCCTCTTCCATGGCTGAGATCTATGACTAAGCCCCCATACTCTTACAGCCAACTGAACATTCAAATATAATGGTAAAGAAATCGGCTGGCGCTCTCTATCTGGCTCTGTATGGATAGAGCACAGAACCAAGTAGGTTAACCTACTAACACGGATACTTCCATAATCAGAACATTAGGACGATTGTGGACGTCCAGATGTATACTTACCTGTAAGTGGAATGCTATGCGCTTTATTTCACTTTAGGTTTAATGTTCATGTGCACTGACAGTATATATTGTTAGTGTGATATTTTAATAAAATGTTTTTCATATATACCACATGGTTCTGTGATTGATCCATACAGAGCCAGATAGAGAGCGCCGGCCTATTTCTTTACCATTACATTTTCCTTCTTTGACAGTGGGTTTGTCTTAAGGTGTCTGCACCCGCTCCATACTTAGGTGTAGTATAAGCCACTGGACGTTTACTCCTTTTTTGAACATTCAAATAATTGCTCCTAGAAGGAGTCATTGCACTGAGGTGTCAGGAGGAAGAGGAACCCGCAGTGGAGGTGGGAGCCGAAATCCTATGAAGTGGCATGGCAGCCCAATCCTCATCATTTTTTAGAAGATTACGGAAGGTACCCGCGGCCTGTATAGACGACACATATGGTGACACCTTACACATTCAGAATTTGGACACCAGAATCTAGTGCAGTCCAAAGTGTGACATGAGGCCTGTGAAATGCTGCACAGAGGGACACCAGGACACGTCCAGGAGATTCATGGAAGAGACCTGTCACCCTGATATTACTGAGCAAGTCCTGGAGAGTCACAGCGCAGACCTGAGGGAGTCGTTACCACAGTGGTGTAATGGGCTAGGATCAGCGGGAACACTCCTACTGCTTCCTCTTCTCCTGTCTACTAGTATGTTTGGGGCAGTTGCTATGTATTATACAGTAGCTGATCTCTTGCTCAGCCGACATCTCTTCTGTAGCTCACCTTGTTTGGAGAGGAGCTCCTGACTGGTTAGCCTCGTTGTAAATATTCCTAGTTTCTGCAGGGGGCTGCTGGTTATAGTGTAAGCTCTTTGCCTTTAAATCCAGTAATCCTTTTATTTTCTAGTATCTCTCCTAGTTTTCTTCATCAGTGTACCTTTGTTCTTATGGTTATGGTGTATTTACATGAGCCAATTATTTGGCAGATTATCGGGAACGACCGTACCTGCGAATGCTCGTTCACGAAAATCTGCCCGTGTAAATGTGCTGCCGATGACCTAATGAATGAGCGAAACAGGTCTTAGTGTTCTCCTGTTGTTTGTTTTAGGGTCAGTTTTACAGATTAGTGTTTTCCATAAGAATTTCTGTAGGGACAGTGAGGGTCAGTGATGGTATTGGGGTCAGCGTCTAAGGACAGATCTAGGGAAAGCTCCAGTCAGGGTCACTTATTGTCTGTTCATCCATCCGCTCACCATATAACCCCCATCATCCGTTTGTTCAACCATCTGATTACCATCCCCATCTTGGTCCAGTCATCTACTGATGAGTTCTATATCTGATATGTGCTTTGTATTATTCTTCATGGGACGGTCCGGCTGTTACACAGTTTGGTCCTACTGTAAGTCCTGGGGGTAACTGAGTACTGGGGGACACTGTAAGGACCTGGGGAAGGCGCCTGCTATAGGGGGTCATTACAGTTACAGACTCGTCTCTGTTTCATTTAGTGGTCACTACTCACCTGGACTCTTATCTGTAGGAATGTCCTCCTTACACTGGTCATCACCCCTCACATCTGTCTCTGTAGGAATGTCCTTGTATTCCTCATCGCCCCTCACATCTGTCTCTGTAGGAACCTCCTCCTTGTATTCCTCATCGCCCCTCACATCTGTCTCTGTAGCATTAATATTGCTCAGATCTTCATCCTGATATAAAATCTGTGAAGCAAATATTGTAAGTTACAGGACAGTCGGACAAGTTGCGAGAAATATTTTACATGACTGAAAAAGATCGTTAAAGGGGTCATCATCCAACTTTAACCTTTTTTAACAGATCCCTTTAGAGTGACCGGACTTGTGGTGGGTTCATACTTACCTGATCCCCATCACTGGTTGCCGGTTTCATCACTCCACGACCGCCTCCGCAGGTACTGGGACTCTGGGAATCAACATCCCATTTGTGGGGGCATGTGACCACTGCAGGTAACCAATGGCCGCAGCAGTGACCAGTGATAGGGAAAATTTACGATACCTGACCATCCTGTGGAAGGAGAAGATGCGGACATCTCTCTGGTGTTGTCCTCTGACTGGATCTCTCTGCAGGAGACACAGAGACTGGACTCAGACTTTACAGACAGAGAATTCCAGGACATTTGTATTTAGTCCTGTCTGTTACCTGGAGATGTGAGGGGCAGGTCCTCCTCCATCATGACCTCCTTGTACAGACCCTTGTGTCCTTCTAAATACTCCCACTCCTCCATGGAGAAATAGACAGCGACATCCTGACACCTTATAGGAACCTGACAACACAATGACACCGTCATCACCCAGACCCCTCCAGTGCTGTGACTGTATAATGTCCCAGCATTCCCGGCGGTGTCACCTCTCCAGTCAGAAGCTCCATCATCTTGTGGACGACTTCTAGGATCTTCTCATTGTTCTTCTCATGTATCAGATTACTAGACGTCTTCTTCACCATGGAGTAATCCTGTTCATTGAAGACATAATAATAAATGTCACCATGTACATTCCAGAGTCCATCACTTCTACAGCCATGTCCACCTGTAATTACCATAGATAATGGTGTAAATGTGACATCATCAGAACCTCTCACCTCTCCAGTCACATTCCCTGTAATTACCATAGATAATGGTGTAATGTGACATCATCAGAACCTCTCACCTCTCCAGTAAGAAGGAAGAGTATCTCTAGGGTAAGATTTAATATCCTCTCTGCCATCTTGTCCCTGTCTCCATCCAGTATCTGGTACTGATGATGTCATCGGACAATCCTATATCACAGGAACCTGAATGGAAGAAGAGGAGTCAATGTAGAATCCGCATGAAATCCCATAGAAATGCTTATAATGACCGGAGATGATGAGGGACATTTGGGGAGAAATCAGAGGAGATGAGGTCTTCTCTCTATTGTCTGGATTGATGACTAGAAGATCTCATCAGGGCAGTTCCTCCATGTTTGAGGTCACAGAAGCGTAAAGTATGGTGCACCCTCCCACGACCCCTACATACAATCCCTGGCTGAAGTGGTGATACACCCGACCAATCAGCTGTTTGAGGAGACCGTGGCTCGCCGGTGAGCGCTGCAGTCTTCTCGCAGGTCACCAAGCGCCGTCTTTTGTAAAGTGGTTGTGCTTGATATCGCAGCTGTGACCGGTGAATGTGACATCACATGGCCTTGGAAGAGGCGTAAGAGGTCACCGAGCGCAGCAGCCTCTTCATACAGATGATCGGTGGGGTCCCGGGAGTAGGAGCCCCCCGATCTCATGACCTATCCTGAAGATCGGTCATCAATATGATAATTCCAGAAAACCCCTCTGACACCACTACTTTATAAGAGGGTCTACAGGAATGTCCAGTTCACCCGGAGGAAGTCTTCTGGGTGAACCAGAGACAAGGAGGGAAGACGCCGGAGATGGCGGCCGGACCGGTCATGGAGGGACAGGAAGAAGATTTCTGTTCTTCCTTCTTGATCCAAATCATCTCTAGTTCTGGTCAAATATTGACTAACGACCCGATTCTGGGGCCGGAGCCAGACTTTGTTTTTTCGAAGGCCCCAATTTACATAATAAATTGTCCCCCAGCAGCTCGAGACCAGATCAGGTTCATCATTCACATGGAGGCTGCACCGGAAGGAGCGGAACGTTAGAACTGCCTGAGCTGTATCTGCAGGACTGACTGGACAGTGAGGGGACTATAACCTGTGACCACGTAGGTGTGGACTGTGCGGAGCCCCACGTGGCCTGCAGCATGTGGGACACGCCCTGCGCAAGTTACAAACCAGGACACGAGAAGATGGAATATAAAGAGGGGTCTAGAAAAGCAGCGCGTGGCTCTGCATCTCCAGCCTGGACGGGACCCCTAAGGGCCGAACCTGGTGAGAGATAAGGGGGGGGGGGGGGGTCCGGTGAAGGCCATTAATCGGAGGGAAGCTGAATGGTCCACGGGTCACGGACCTCACAACCAAACAGGACAGTTACCTAACAGGACCTCACCCTCCCGGCTGGTACAGAGGGATCCCCAGTGTGATAGGGATGATGGGCAAGTAGTCATGGAGCGGACCATGGGGGAACCTCCTCTCTGATTGGTCGTTTATAGTCACATGGTATTTAAAAAGCTGGAAGCAGCAACTGTGAACAAGTAACACTTGGATTCTATGGATTTTACATTTTAACAGCAATTTTCTGACTTTAACCCCTTCATAATAGGGACATTTTCCATTTTCATTTTTTACTCCCAGCCTTCCCGGAGCCATAACCTTATTATTTTTCCATTAACATAAGATGACGAGGACGTTAACATCGCCGGACGAGGACTTGTTATTTGTGGGACCAGTTGTACTTTGTAATGGCGCCAGTTACGGTTCTACACAATGTAGTGGGAAGCGGGAAAAAAAATTACAACTGGGGGATAAAAAAAACAAAAAAAAAGCACACAATTCCGCCAGTTTTATGGGTTTTGCTATTTCAGCATTTCCTGGCCTGTTCCCCTCATCCTCCGATCGGTGCGATTACAGCGACACCACATTTATACAGGTTTTCTTGTGTTTCAATACTGAAAAAATAAAAACTTTGGAAAAAAACTAATGTTTTCTTTTCATCCCCATCTTTTGACGGCCAAATGTGTGCGGCGCTGTGGCGCATTCCCAGTCTCTGCTTCTCACTGACGCTGTATTGGGGTGTGGATGAAGTTTTTTCTATTTTGCGTTTGCGCAAAATATTTGTATATTTTAACCCCTTAAGGACACAGCCTTATTTCACCCTAAGGACCAGGCCATTTTTTGCAAATCTGACCAGTGTCACTTTAAGTGCTGATAACTTTAAAACACTTTGACTTATCCAGGCCATTCTGAGATTGTTTTTTCGTCACATATTGTACTTCATGACACTGGTAAAATTAAGTCAAAATATATATATTTTTTTGCATAAAAATACCTAATTTACCAAAAATTATAAAAATTAGCATTTTTCAAAGTTTCCGTTTCTCTACTTCTGTAATACATAGTAATACCCCCAAAAATTGTGATGACTTTACATTCCCCATATGTTTACTTCATGTTTGAATTATTTTGGGAATGATATTTTATTTTTTGGGGATGTTACAAGGCTTAGAAGTTTAGAAGCAAATCTTGAAATTTTTCAGAAATCCAATTTTTAGGGACCACTACAGGTCTGAAGTCACTTTGCAAGGCTTACATAATAGAAACCACCCAAAAATGACCCCATTCTATAAACTACACCCCTCAAGGTATTCAAAACTGATTTTACAAACTTTGTTAACCCTTTAGGTGTTGCACAAGAGTTATTGGCAAATGGGGATGAAATTTGTGAATTTAATTTTTTTGCCTAATCTTCCATTTTAACCCATTTTTTCCACTAACAAAGCAAGGGTTAACAGCCAAACAAGACCTGTATCTTATTGCCCTGACTCTGTCATTTAAAGAAACACCCCATATGTGGCTGTAAACTACTGTACGGCCACACGGCGGGGCGTAGAGTGAAAGGTGCGCCGTATGGTTTTTGGAAGCCAGATTTTGCTGAATTGGTTTTTTTACACCATGTCCCATTTGAAGCCCCCCTGATGCACCCCTAGAGTAGAAACTCCATAAAAGTCACCCCATCTAAGAAACTACACCCCTCAAGGTATTTTAAACTGATTTTACAAACTTTGTTAACCCTTTAGGTGTTGCACAAGATTTAATGGAAAATAGAGATACAATTTCCAAATTTCACTTTTTTGGCAGATTTTACATTTTAATATTTTTTTTCCAGTTACAAAGCAAGGGTTAACAGCCAAACAAAACTCATTATTTATGGCCCAAATTCTGTAGTTTACAGAAACACCCCATATGTGGTCGTAAACCGCTGTACGGGCACATGGCAGGGCGCAGAAGGAAAGGAATGCCATACGGTTTTTGGAAGGCAGATTTTGCTGGACTGTTTTTTTGACACCATGTCCCATTTGAAGCCCCCTGATGCACCCCTAGAGTAGAAACTCCAAAAAAGTGACCCCATTTTAGAAATTACGGGATAGGGTGGCAGTTTTGTTGGTACTATTTTAGGTACTAAAATATGATTTTTGGTTGCTCTATATTACACTTTTTGTGCGGCAAGGTAACAAGAAATAGCTTTTTTGGCACAGTTTTTTTTTTTTGTTATTTATAACATTCATCTGACAGGTTAGATCATGTGGTAATTTTATAGAGCAGGTTGTCACGGATGCGGCGATACCTAATATGTATACATTTTTTTTTATTTATGTAAGTTTTACCCAATGATTTCATTTTTAAAACAAAAAAAGTTTTAGTGTCTATAGTCTAAGAGCCTTAGTTTTTTCAGTTTTGGGCGATTATCTTAAGTAGGGTCTCATTTTTTGCGGGATGAGATGACGGTTGATTGGCACTATTTTGGTGCATATGACTTTTTGATCGCTTGCTATTACACTTTTTGTGACGTAGATGACAAAAAATGGCTTTTTTTACATTGTTTTATTTTTATTTTTTTACGGTGGTCACCTGAGGGGTTAGGTCATGTGATATTTTTATAGAGCCGTCGATACGGACGCGGCGATACCTAATATGTATACTTTTTTTTAATTTATGTAAGTTTTACCACAATGATTTTATTTTTGAAACAAAAAAAATCAGTGTTTTAGTGTTTCATAGTCTAAGAGCCATAGTTTTTTTCAGTTTTTTGGGCGATTATCTTGGGTAGGGTATGATTTTTGCGGGATGAGATGACGGTTTGATTGTTACAATTTTGGCGTACATGCGACTTTTTTGTCCCACTTTTATTACCTTTTTTTGGGAAGTAAGGTGGGCAAAATTTCCATTTTATCATAGTTTTTTATTTTTATGGCGTTCACCGTTCGGCTAAAGTAACATGACTGTTTTATAGATCAGGTCGTTACGGACGCGGCGATACAAAATATGTGTAGAAAATTTTTTTTTTTTTCATTTTTAACCCCTTCACTCCCCATGACGTACCCCTTTACTCCCCATGACGTTTAAAGATGGCGCCCGCTCCTGCCCGCCATAGCCGCGGGTGGCCGTCTGCTTCTTTTAGCCGACACCTGCAACTAATGTCCGCAATCAGCAGTAATGCCGATCGTGGAAATTTAATCCCTCAGATGCAGTGCTCAATCCTGACCACGGCATCTGAGTGCGCTCCCCCGTGTTGCAATCAGAAGAGCTGGAGCGTGTATGCAGCAGCCCCCGTCTTTATAAATGACCGGAGGCTGCAGCACAGTATTTCCTATGGAGCCCTTGCCTGTAACAGGCTTTATAGGAAAGTAGTGAAATCATCATAGACTCCAATGCACCTGCATTGGAGTCTATGATATCAGCAATCAGAGGATTGTATGTTATAGTTCCCATAGGAAACTATAAAAAAAAAAAAAAAGTGTAAAAAAAAAAGTTATAATTCTAATCAAATCACCTCCCTTTTCTCAAAATAAAAAAACTAACAAAATTTTAAAAAAATACACATCATGGGTGTCGCGATGTGCAAAAATGCCCATAGTATAATAATAAAAAAATACACTGCTCAAAAAAATAAAGGGAACACGTAAACAACACAATGTAACTCCAAGTCAATCACACTTCTGTGAAATCAAACTGTCCACTTAGGAAGCAACACTGAGTGACAATTTCACATGCTGTTGTGCAAATGGGATAGACAACAGGTGGAAATTATAGGCAATTAGCAAAACACCCCCAATAAAGGAGTGGTTCTGCAGGTGGTGACCACAGACCACTTCTCAGTTCCTATGCTTCCTGGCTGATGTTTTGGTCACTTTTGAATGCTGGTGGTGCTTTCACTCTAGTGGTAGCATGAGACGGAGTCTACAACCCACACAAGTGGCTCAGGTAGTGCAGCTTATCCAGGATGGCACATCAATGCGAGCTGTGGCAAGAAGGTTTGCTGTGTCTGTCAGCGTAGTGCCCAGAGCATGGAGGCGCTACCAGGAGACAGGCCAGGATATCAGGAAACGTGGAGGAGGCCGTAGGAGGGCAACAACCCAGCAGCAGGACCGCTACCTCCGCCTTTGTGCAAGGAGGAACAGGAGGAGCACTGCCAGAGCCCTGCAAAATGACCTCCAGCAGGCCACAAATGTGCATGTGTCTGCTCAAACGGTCAGAAGCAGACTCCATGAGGGTGATATGAGGGCCCGACGTCCACAGGTGGGGGTTGTGCTTACAGCCCAACACCGTGCAGGACGTTTGACATTTGCCAGAGAACACCAAGATTGGCAAATTCGCCACTGTCGCCCTGTGCCCTTCACAGATGAAAGCAGGTTCACACTGAGCACATGTGACACACGTGAGAGTCTGGAGACGCCGTGGAGAACGTTCTGCTGCCTGCAACATCCTCCAGCATGACCGGTTTGGCATTGGGTCAGTAATGGTGTGGGGTGGCATTTCTTTGGAGGGCCGCACAGCCCTCCATGGGCTCGCCAGAGGTAGCCTGACTGCCATTAGGTACCGAGATGAGATCCTCAGACCCCTTGTGAGACCATATGCTGGTGCGGTTGGCCTTGGGTTCCTCCTAATGCAAGACAATGCTAGACCTCATGTGGCTGGAGTGTGTCAGCAGTTCCTGCAAGACGAATGCATTGATGCTATGGACTGGCCCGCCCGTTCCCCAGACCTGAATCCAATTGAGCACATCTGGGACATCATGTCTCGCTCTATCCACCAACGTCACCGTTGCACCACAGACTGTCCAGGAGTTGGCAGATGCTTTAGTCCAGGTCTGGGAGGAGATCCCTCAGGAGACCGTCCGCCACCTCATCAGGAGCATGCACAGGCGTTGTAGGGAGGTCATACAGGCACGTGGAGGCCACACACACTACTGAGCCTCATTTTGACTTGTTTTAAGGACATTACATCAAAGTTGGATCAGCCTGTAGTGTGTTTTTCCACTTTAATTTTGAGTTTGACTCCAAATCCAGACCTCCATGGGTTGAAAAATTTGATTTCCATTTTTTTATTTTTGTGTGATTTTGTTGTCAGCACATTCAACTATGTAAAGAACAAAGTATTTCAGAAGAATATTTAATTAATTCAGATCTAGGATGTGTTATTTTTGTGTTCCCTTTATTTTTTTGAGCAGTGTATATTCCCCATTCGGCAAACAGAAAAAAGTGTCCAAATGGCAGATTCGCTGTTTTTGGTCGCTTCATTTTCTACCAAAATTTTTTTATAAAAAGTGATCAAAAAGTCATACGCATCCAACGGTATCAATGAAAAGTTCAGATCGTCCCGCAAGAAAATGAGCCCCCACACAGCTCCGTAAACATAATTACAAAAAAGTTATTAGGGGTCAAAATTTGGCGACAAAGAATTAAAACTGATTTTTTTCCCCACTTTAAATTTTTTTTTTTATCACTTTCAAAACGCAATAAACACTATACATATAAGGTATCGCCGGATTCGTACTGACCTGCAGAATAAAAGTAACTGGTCAGTTTCATCGTAAATCGAACATCGTAAATAAAAAAACCTATAAAACTGTGGTGGAATCTTTTTCTTGCAATTTCACCCCATTTGGAATTTTTTTCCCGCTTCCCACTACATCATATGCAATATTAAATGGTGATGTTGGAAAGTACAATTTGTCCCGCAAGAAACAAGCCCTCATACAGCTATGTGAACAGACAAATACAAAAGTTATGGCTTTGGGTAGGCAGGGAGCGCAAAACGAAAAAAAAAAATGATGATTACACTTACCGTTAATCGGATTTTCCTGACCCCACGACAGCACCTTAGAGAGATGGCTCCGCCTCCAGGACAGGAAACCTGCGGCATTAAAAGGTGGAGCCACTCTCCCACCTCAGTGAGTTTCCAGAGCATGAGAGGGACTCCCCCTTACGTTAGTTAAAATTTCATACATATATACACTTTTATTTATTTTTTTGCGACACCAGTGAACACACAGCCCTACACCAAAGGGAGGGAATAAAGAGGTGCTGTCGTGGGGTCAGGAAAATCTGATTATTGGTAAGTGTAATCATCATTTTTCCCCTCCCCCACGACAGCACCTTAGAGAGAGATTTCAGAGATCATCCTCAGGGTGGGCGACAGTGCCCAAGACCTTTGTGCCAAAGAGTGGGTCAGAAATAGAATCGAGCTGAAGCCTATAGTGCTTATAGAAAGTGGACGGAGAAGACCAGGTAGCTGCCCGACAAATCTGTTCTATGGATACACTGGCCCTTTCCGCCCAGGAAGTGGACACCGCCCTCGTGGAACGGCCTCTCACAGAAACAGGAGGAGAAACACCAGATACTGAATATGCCGAGGATATGGCTTCTCTAATCCAGCGGGCAATAGATGCCTTAGTGGCCGTATTACCTTTCCTAACCCCACTAAATAGTACAAATAAGGCAGAAGATTTTCTCCAATCTTTAGTTACTTCCAGATACTGCAAAATACACCTCCAAGGGAATGCAGCTCCTTTTCTCTGTCATTCTTCGGTTCTGAAAAGAAAGCTGGAAGAACTACCTACTGAGCCCTATTTGACCTAGAAGGGACTTTCGGCAGAAAACCGGGATCTGGTCTCAGCACCACTCTATCCTCTCGGACAGTCATAAAAGGGGGGTTAATGGAGAGGGCTTGAATCTCACCAACCCTCCTTGCTGACGTTAAGGGTAAGTAATTTAGTTGAGCAAGAATCTAGTGGCTCAAAAGGATGCTTGCCTAAGGGCTCTTTCACACTTGCGTTCTTGTCTTCCGGCATAGAGTTCCGTCGTCGGGGCTCTATGCCGGAAGAATCCTGATCAGGATTATCCTAATGCATTCTGAATGGAGAGAAATCCGTTCAGGATGCATCAGGATGTCTTCAGTTCCGGAACGGAACGTTTTTTGGCCGGAGAAAATACCGCAGCATGCTGCGCTTTTTGCTCCGGCCAAAAATCCGGAACACTTGCCGCAAGGCCGGATCCGGAATTAATGCCCATTGAAAGGCATTGATCCGGATCCGGCCTTAAGCTAAACGTCGTTTTGGCGCATTGCCGGAGCCGACATTTAGCTTTTTCAGAGTGGTTACCATGGCTGCCGGGACGCTAAAGTCCTGGCAGCCATGGTAAAGTGTAGCGGGGAGCGGGGGAGCAGCATACTTACCGTCCGTGCGGCTCCCCGGGCGCTCCAGAGTGACGTCAGGGCGCCCCAAGCGCATGGATCATGTGATCACATGGATCACGTCATCCATGCGCATGGGGCGCTCTGACGTCATTCTGGAGCGCCCGGGGAGCCGCACGGACGGTAAGTATGCTGCTCCCCCGCTCCCCACTACTACTATGGCAACCAGGACTTTAATAGCGTCCTGGGTGCCATAGTAACACTGAACGCATTTGGAAGACGGTTCCGTCTTCAAATGCTTTCAGTACACTTGCGTTTTTCCGGATCCGGCGTGTAATTCCGGCAAGTGGAGTACACGCCGGATCCGGACAACGCAAGTGTGAAAGAGGCCTTAGGCATTCAAATACTAGGTTAAGATCCCAGGGAGGAAATATAGTGCCCTTCCCCCGGCATCACCCTGTCAACTGCCTTAAAAAAACCTAACCACCCATGGGTCCATGGCTAAACTCCTTCTCCCTAAGACTGACAATGCTGACACCTGCACCTTCAGTGTACTTTTTGCTACCCCGAGGGACAACCCTCTCTGGAGGAATTGTAACACCTGTACAACTGAGAATTCTAACGGCCAAGAAACTCTATCTACACCTAGAAAGGATAAGAACCTTCTCCAGACTCACGCATAGATAACGTTAGTCACCTCTTTCCTACTTTTCATCAGAGTGGAAACAACTTCTTTCAAATGACCTTTCAAATTCCACGCCGAAAGGTGTAGAGACTCTACCTCCAGGTGGAATACTGGACCCTGCGACAACAGGTTTGGGATCTCTGGCAGAATCCATGGGTCCGAAACTGACATGGCTCTCAAAAGGGAAAACCATGCCCTCTTCGGACAGAAGGGCGCTATAAGAATCACCCTCGCTTCCTCGTACCTGATCTTCCTTATCACTAGTGGAATTAACTGCAGAGGGGGAAATGCATATCCCAGAGGGAAGTTCCATCTCTGGAGGAAGGCATCCACTCCAGATGGGTACTCCCTTGGACTTTTCTGTTTTCCCTTGTGGCAAACATGTCTACTGATGGACTTCTGGATTCAGAGACCATTCCCCCTGGCGTAACCTGTGACGACTCAAGAAATCTGCCTGAGTATTCTCGACTCCTCTTATGTGTATGGCTGAAAGATGTAGAACTCTCCCTTCTATTTCTTTGAAAATCCACTCCGTCTCTCTCAGTAAAGAATCTGACCTGGTTCCCCCTTGATGATGAGGTACGAGACGACCGACCGATTGTCGGACATCACTCTCACATGCCTGTTCTGGATCTTTGGTAGAGCTGCTCTCAAAGCTAGTAAGACCGCCCGTAGCTCTTTTCGATTTGAAGAAAAATAGCTCTGACCCTGGGACCATTCTCCCTGAAATATATGATCCTCTACATGAGCCCCCCATAATTTGTCCGTATCTTTAGCCGGGAATAGGAACTTCCTTTCTGCCGCTTCATCCTCTGAAGAGGAGGAATCATCAGAGTCTCCATCCAGAGAATGAGACTCGCGGTCTTCGGACTCCACATCCGACTCCTTCCTCACCGCTCTTCTCCTCTTCCTACCGATTTCAGGGACACTTTAACCTCGGACATAAGAGACTTCAAATCCCGCAGAATACCCTGAGTCTCTTCCGCCACAGTTTTCTCAATGCACTGGGGACAGAGCTTCTTAACATACGAAGATGTCAGCGGACATTTGCAGATAGGGCATTCCTTATTCTTTTTCTTGGCCACCGTCTACTGAAAGGAAACAGCCTTAACCCTTTAAGGACCAAACATTAGAACTCACAATACCGGTGGCAGGATCTCAATGTCTGCGCCTTCAGACCTCCTTTCCTCTTCCATTATAGTAGGTAACCCTGCAAACAGTTACCATGTGCCACCAGAGTGCCCCTGTACCCTGCAGACTCACCACGCCACGGACACCACTGAGACAGGACCCCTCCGGATCGCTGCCATACCTTGCTGCCGCTCTTGAAGACTTCCTGTATGATGTCATCATTCTGCGCCCGCGTCCCGTGGCGTCCTGGCTGGTCCGCGTTTAGCTGGGGCCCTCCTACGATGGTGTGGTCCTCCTCACCTGAGGGACCGACACCTTCTGCGGACTCCGGACCGCCGCCGCTCTCGCCTATTCCTTCAGCCCCAAACCTATGGGAGAGGAATCTGTGCCAGGTAAGAAATTGCTGTCCCTGACCCTCCAGAATCTACCGGGGCTTCCAGGTCAGGACAACCCGAACTGCAGACAGGAAACCTCCCTGAGGCGGGAGAGTGGCTCCTCCTTTATATGCTGCAGGTTTCCTGTCCTGGAGGCGGAGCCATCTCTCTAAGGTGCTGACGTGGGGGAGGGGGAAAAAACCTCCGGGCTTGAAAGGGTTAAAGTCCCTGTCGTATAAACATGTCGCTGGTTTTATCCCGTTCTCGGCTTCTCCCTGTGAAGCAGCACCAACCCCGTCACATCCAGCAGACTGCGAGGAGCATCCTGCAGCACTCATAATAGACTGCACTACTGAAGCATCAGCTGCCACAGACATCATACACTGCACTACTGAAGCATCAGCTGTGACAGACATCATACACTGCACTACTGAAGCATCAACTGTGACAGACATCATACACTGCACTACTGAAGCACCAGCTGTGACAGACATCATACACTGCACTACTGAAGCATCAGCTGCCACAGACATCATACACTGCACTACTGAAGCATCAGCTGCCACAGACATCATACACTGCACTACTGAAGCCCCCTCTGCCACAGACAGAATAGACTGCACTACTGAAGCATCAGCTGTGACAGACATCACACACTGCACTACTGAAGCATCAGCTGTGACAGACATCATACACTGCATTACTGAAGCATCAACTGTGACAGACATCATACACTGCACTACTGAAGCACCAGCTGTGACACAAATAATAGACTGCACTACTGAAGCATCAGCTGTGACAGACATCATACACTGCACTACTGAAGCACCAGCTGTGACAGACATCATACACTGCACTACTGAAGCATCAGCTGTGACAGACATCATACACTGCACTACTGAAGCACCAGCTGTGACAGACATCATACACTGCACTACTGAAGCATCAGCTGTGACAGACATCACACACTGCACTACTGAAGCATCAACTGTGACAGACATCATACACTGCACTACTGAAGCACCAGCTGTGACAGACATCACACACTGCACTACTGAAGCATCAACTGTGACAGACATCATACACTGCACTACTGAAGCACCAGCTGTGACAGACATCATACACTGCACTACTGAAGCATCAGCTGCCACAGACATCATACACTGCACTACTGAAGCATCAGCTGCCACAGACATCATACACTGCACTACTGAAGCCCCCTCTGCCACAGACAGAATAGACTGCACTACTGAAGCATCAGCTGTGACAGACATCACACACTGCACTACTGAAGCATCAGCTGTGACAGACATCATACACTGCATTACTGAAGCATCAGCTGTGACAGACATCATACACTGCACTACTGAAGCACCAGCTGTGACACAAATAATAGACTGCACTACTGAAGCATCAGCTGTGACAGACATCATACACTGCACTACTGAAGCACCAGCTGTGACAGACATCATACACTGCACTACTGAAGCATCAGCTGTGACAGACATCATACACTGCACTACTGAAGCATCAGCTGTGACAGACATCATACACTGCACTACTGAAGCACCAGCTGTGACAGACATCATACACTGCACTACTGAAGCACCAGCTGCCACAGACATCACACACTGCACTACTGAAGCATCAGCTGTGACAGACATCACACACTGCACTACTGAAGTATTAACTGCGACAGACATCATACACTGCACTACTGAAGCATCAGCTGCCACAGACATCATACACTGCACTACTGAAGCATCAGCTGCGACAGACATCATACACTGCACTACTGAAGCATCAGCTGTGACAGACATCACACACTGCACTACTGAAGCACCAGCTGTGACAGACATCACACACTGCACTACTGAAGCACCAGCTGTGACAGACATCACACACTGCACTACTGAAGCATCAGCTGTGACAGACATCATACACTGCACTACTGAAGCATCAGCTGTGACAGACATCATACACTGCACTACTGAAGCATCAGCTGTGACAGACATCATACACTGCACTACTGAAGCACCAGCTGTGACAGACATCACACACTGCACTACTGAAGCATCAGCTGTGACAGACATCATACACTGCACTACTGAAGCATCAGCTGTGACAGACATCATACACTGCATTACTGAAGCATCAGCTGTGACAGACATCACACACTGCACTACTGAAGCATCAGCTGTGACAGACATCACACACTGCACTACTGAAGCATCAGCTGTGACAGACATCATACACTGCACTACTGAAGCATCAGCTGTGACAGACATCACACACTGCACTACTGAAGCATCAGCTGTGACAGACATCACACACTGCACTACTGAAGCACCAGCTGTGACAGACATCACACACTGCACTACTGAAGCATCAGCTGTGACAGACATCACACACTGCACTACTGAAGCACCAGCTGTGACAGACATCATACACTGCACTACTGAAGCATCAACTGTGACAGACATCACACACTGCACTACTGAAGCATCAGCTGTGACAGACATCACACACTGCACTACTGAAGCATCAGCTGTGACAGACATCATACACTGCACTACTGAAGCATCAGCTGTGACAGACATCATACTCTGCACTACTGAAGCATCAGCTGTGACAGACATAATACACTGCACTACTGAAGCATCAGCTGTGACAGACATCACACACTGCACTACTGACTGCGGCCCCCGGCTCCCCGGTACCTGCTCCTCCTCATGCCGGGGCTCTCCCTCCCGCTGTCCGGACATCAGAGCCTCTTTACAGGACGTTTCCAGCAGAACTTCCTCTTTCCCTCAGGTTCCTGGAGTTTTCCTCTCCCAGCATGCTTTGCGGTGTGACGTCACAGGGCTGGCCCCGCCCGGCACACTGGTCAGTCAGCACTAGCCCCGCCCCCTACACCTCCGGCGGCCATGTTAGTACACCCAGACATGGCTCCTGCTCCTCTCCTCACATCACTGAGGGCCACAGGCGCTTCCCTCACCATCTCCAGAGCCCCAAACACTGGGAGCGGCCAGCACAGCCGTATCTAAGCCTCTCATGTGAGATACAGCCTGCTGAGCCTGGATCACAGCTTCTCTTGTGTGATACTGTCTGCTGAGCTGTGTATCTAATCCTGTCCTGTGTGATACTGTCTGCTGAGCTGTGTATCTAATCCTATCCTGTGTGATACTGTCTGCTGAGCCGTGTATCTAATCCTATCCTGTGTGATACCGTCTGCTGAGCCGTGTATCTAATCCTATCCTGTGTGATACTGTCTGCTGAGCTGTGTATCTAATCCTATCCTGTGTGATACTGTCTGCTGAGCTGTGTATCTAATCCTATCCCGTGTGATACTGTCTGCTTAGCTGTGTATCTAATCCTATCCTGTGTGATACTGTCTGCTGAGCTGTGTATCTAATCCTCTCCTGTGTGATACTGTCTGCTGAGCTGTGTATCTAATCCTATCCTGTGTGATACTGTCTGCTGAGCTGTGTATCTAATCCTATCCTGTGTGATACTGTCTGCTGAGCTGTGTATCTAATCCTATCCCGTGTGATACTGTCTGCTGAGCTGTGTATCTAATCCTATCCCGTGTGATACTGTCTGCTTAGCTGTGTATCTAATCCTGTCCTGTGTGATACTGCCTGCTGAGCTGTGTATCTAATCCTCTCCTGTGTGATACTGTCTGCTGAGCTGTGTATCTAATCCTATCCTGTGTGATACTGTCTGCTGAGCTGTGTATCTAATCCTATCCTGTGTGATACTGTCTGCTGAGCTGTGTATCTAATCCTATCCCGTGTGATACTGTCTGCTTAGCTGTGTATCTAATCCTGTCCTGTGTGATACTGCCTGCTGAGCTGTGTATCTAATCCTCTCCTGTGTGATACTGTCTGCTGAGCTGTGTATCTAATCCTCTCCTGTGTGATACTGTCTGCTGAGCTGTGTATCTAATCCTATCCTGTGTGATACTGTCTGCTGAGCTGTGTATCTAATCCTATCCTGTGTGATACTGTCTGCTGAGCTGTGTATCTAATCCTATCCTGTGTGATACTGCCTGCTGAGCTGTGTATCTAATCCTATCCTGTGTGATACTGTCTGCTGAGCTGTGTATCTAATCCTCTCCTGTGTGATACTGTCTGCTGAGCTGTGTATCTAATCCTATCCTGTGTGATACTGTCTGCTGAGCTGTGTATCTAATCCTATCCTGTGTGATACAGACTGCTGAGCTGTGTATCTAATCCTATCCTGTGTGATACTGTCTGCTGAGCTGTGTATCTAATCCTATCCTGTGTGATACTGTCTGCTGAGCTGTGTATCTAATCCTATCCTGTGTGATACTGTCTGCTGAGCTGTGTATCTAATCCTATCCCGTGTGATACTGTCTGCTTAGCTGTGTATCTAATCCTGTCCTGTGTGATACTGCCTGCTGAGCTGTGTATCTAATCCTCTCCTGTGTGATACTGTCTGCTGAGCTGTGTATCTAATCCTCTCCTGTGTGATACTGTCTGCTGAGCTGTGTATCTAATCCTATCCTGTGTGATACTGTCTGCTGAGCTGTGTATCTAATCCTATCCTGTGTGATACTGTCTGCTGAGCTGTTTATCTAATCCTATCCTGTGTGATACTGTCTGCTGAGCTGTGTATCTAATCCTATCCTGTGTGATACTGTCTGCTGAGCTGTGTATCTAATCCTCTCCTGTGTGATACTGTCTGCTGAGCTGTGTATCTAATCCTATCCTGTGTGATACTGTCTGCTGAGCTGTGTATCTAATCCTATCCTGTGTGATACAGACTGCTGAGCTGTGTATCTAATCCTATCCTGTGTGATACTGTCTGCTGAGCTGTGTATCTAATCCTACAGTGTGTGATACGTATTTAGTCCTCATGCCCCCCCCCCATATCCCACCTCTTCTCCCCCCCCCCCATATCCCACCTCTCCTCTTCCCCCCCCCCCCATATCCCACCTCTCCTCTCCCCCCCCCATATCCCACCTCTCCTCTTCCCCCCCCATTGAGAACCTGTGGTCCATCATCAAATGTGAGATTTACAAGGAGGGAAAACAGTACACCTCTCTGAACAGTGTCTGGGAGGCTGTGGTTGCTGCTGCACGCAATGTTGATGGTGAACAGATCAAAACACTGACAGAATCCATGGATGGCAGGCTTTTGAGTGTCCTTGCAAAGAAAGGTGGCTATATTGGTCACTGATTTGTTTTTGTTTTGTTTTTGAATGTCAGAAATGTATATTTGTGAATGTTGAGATGTTATATTGGTTTCACTGGTAAAAATAAATAAGTGAAATGGGTATATATTTGTTTTTTGTTACGTTGCCTAATAATTATGCACAGTAATAGTCACCTGCACACACAGATATCCCCCTAAAATAGCTAAAACTAAAAACTACTTCAAAAAATATTCAGCTTTGATATTAATGAGTTTTTTGGGTTCATTGAGAACATGGTTGTTGTTCAATAATAAAATTAATCCTCAAAAATACAACTTGCCTAATAATTCTGCACTCCCTGTATAGCTGCTGTGGACACTATAGGAACATTTGGGGTCATTTATCAAACTGGTGTAAAGCAGAACTGGATTAGTTGCCCATAGCAGCCAATCAGATTCCACCTTTCATATTTGACAGCTCCTTTGGAAATCCAGTTCTACTTTACACCAGTTTGATAAATGACCCCAATTACGTCTATTAGGGTCAGGGGCGTTGCTAGGGTCTGGAGACATCCGGGGCACAAGCCCATGTGAAGCCACGCCCTTATCGCCACGGGGGGGGGGGGGTGGCGCCTTCACAGTAGTTATTAACCCCTTTTAGCAGTCCCCCCTTCAGTGAAAGGGGGACTGCTGAAAGGGGTTAATAACTACAGTAAAAGGGCCTAGCTGTCTTGGCAACCCCACAGATCATCCTAACCTATGATCAGCCTAATTTCAAATTAAGCAAACCCCCAACTATAAACTAATCACAGAAGTTGGAACCCATTAACCCCCTTTGTACTTGATCCCGCGCCACAGAACAAAATTGCGAACCGAAGTGACTGAAGTTCTGAACTCATGCCTGTGCAACCTGCAAGTAGCGGAACAAGTACAAGGGGGGTTGGGGGATGATCTGTGGGATTGCTCAGACGGCTAGGAATAGCCTAATAAAAAATAAAAAAAATCCCACCAGCATAGGCGTGCGCAGCCTATTGCATTAGAGTGTGCACCCTAAAGCACAAACACACACACCGCGTGTATGTATGTATATATTATATACATATACATATATATATATATATATACACTCACCTAAAGAATTATTAGTGCCCCCATACTAATACGGTGTTGGACCCCCTTTTGCCTTTAGAACTGCCTTAATTCTACGTGGCATTGATTCCACAAGGTGCTGATAGCATTCTTTAGAAATGTTGGCCCATATTGATAGGATAGCATCTTGCAGTTGATGGAGATTTGAGGGATGCACATCCAGGGCACGAAGCTCCCGTTCCACCACATCCCAAAGATGCTCTATTGGGTTGAGATCTGGTGACTGTGGGGCCATTTTAGTACAGTGAACCCATTGTCATGTTCAAGAAACCAATTTGAAATTATTCGAGCTTTGTGACATGGTGCATTATCCTGCTGGAAGTAGCCATCAGAGGATGGGTACATGGTGGTCATGAAGGGATGGACATGGTCAGAAACAATGCTTAGGTAGCCCGTGGCATTTAAACGATGCCCAATTGTCACTAAGGGGCCTAAAGTGTGCCCAGAAAACATCCCCCACACCATTACACCACCACCACCACCAGCCTGCACAGTGGTAACAAGGCATGATGGATACATGTTCTCATTCTGTTTACGCCAAATTCGGACTCTACCATTTGAATGTCTCAACAGAAATTGAGACTCATCAGACCAGGCAACATTTTTCCAGTCTTCAACAGTCCAATTTTGGTGAGCTCGTGCAAATTGTAGCCTCTTTTCCACCTCATCACCACGACGGCTACAAGGAGATTGACCCCTGACCTCTGTAGGGGCAGGAACAGAGAGAGGGTTTAAATCCCCCCCTCCCACCACCAACACCAGTGTTTCCTGTCCCTACAGAGGACAGGAGCAGAGAGAATCTCCCTGTGGGGAGATGAAGATAGTTATTTTCCTGGCACCTACCGGTGTTCCCCCTGCCCTCCTGCGGTCGGCGTACTAATGCTGGGCAGGGGTGAAGGAGGGAGGCCTCGCTCCATTATTAGATGTGAGCCTGCTCCCGGCTGCGATCTCCCGCCGAGCCTTTGGGGCGTTCGCCGGGTGCGCACCGAAGCGCTTCTGAGGGCGGCCGACGTCACTTCCGGTGGACGGAGGGAAGTGACGTCATCCAGGAAGCGTCTCCAGCTTCAAATTTTGGCGCCAGCAAGCGCTGAATGCCTCCTGTACGGCATACCTGGAGCTGTGTGCGGTCATGTCGGCTGAACCCCGCTCCCCTGGAGACCCTCCTGTGCTGCCTACAGTAAGTCCCCTGTGGGGAAGCGCTTGTTACTCTGCTACTTGTTTCTAAACACTGTACCAGGTTGCCTACTCCTCCTCCTCCACTTCTCAGGCTTGGGGCTTTTTTCTCCATGACATTTATTTCATGGCTGATAGGGATTATTTCCCCCAGGTTCCTAAGGAGGCCCAGAAAAAAATCAGGAAACAGGCCAAATGCGTGTCCTGCCTCAAACGGCTTCCGGACGATTATCGCAAGAAACTCTGCAAGGACTGCATTTCTAGTGTCATTGCGGAAGAACAGCCTTCCTTCCTTGAGGAACTGAGGTCTATGATCCATGATGAAGTGAAGACCTCCTTATCCCAAATTTCCCCCCCTCTCTGGGATCAGCCTCCACCACGGCTGAGTCAGAGAGGAAATTTTGTTTCCCGCTAGATGAAATGCCAGACCTCTTAAGGGCTGTCCGGGCCACGATGGGGATAGAAGACACCCCAAAAGCCCACTCAATACAAGATGAGATGTTTGGGAGACTCCGGGTTAAGAAAACCCGTGTGTTTCCAATTAATGAAAATATTCGAGATATGGTTCTGGATGAATGGTCCAACCCTGAGAAACGGTTGGGGGTTTCCAAATCCTTCAAGAACCGGCTATTATTTGATTCTAATGAGGTGAAGATTTTCAATGAGACTCCCAAAGTGGACATTCAGGTCGCCAAAGTCAATTAAAAGACTGTCTTGCCCTTTGAAGATACCTCACAGTTGCGTGATCCTATGGATAGGAAGGCAGATAGTCTCCTGAAAAAATCATGGGAAGCGGCCATGGTTAATCTGAAAGCTAACATCGCGGCCACCTCGGTAGCCAGGTCCATGAGGTTATGGCTTGACGAGTTAGAAAATCACATTAGAGATAATACCCCAAGGGAAGAGCTACTCAGGTCCCTTCCCTTATTGAAGTCTGCCACAGCCTTCATGGCAGACGCCTCGGCCGAATCTGTTAGATTCGCCGCGAAGGATGCGGGGCTTTCCAACGCTGCCCACCGCGCCTTGTGGATGAAGAGCTGGTCGGGCGACAATACTTCAAAAATAAAGCTATGCTCCATCCCGTTTTCAGGGGAATATGTCTTTGGCCCGGTCTTGGACCGTATCCTGGAAAAGGCCGCGGACAAGAAGAAGGGTTTTCCTGAGGAAAGATCCTTTAAAAGGAAATATCCCTTTCGGGCCCCCTCTAGCCAGAATAAACCCTTCAGGGATAAGGGAAAGTCAGGGCGTTGGAGCTATTCTAAAGGGGGCAGGGGTAGAGGTAACCCCTCTTCCTCCCAAAGTAAGTCCTCCGACAAGCAATGACGCCAGCGTGGGGGGGAGATTGATGAAATTTCTGACTCCGTGGGAGTCCATTTCCCTGAATCCTTGGGTCCGGGACATCTTAAAATTCGGTTACCGGATCGAACTTTCCTCATCTCCCCCAAACCGCTTCATCATTACGAATCCATGCTCCTCCAGCACTCGTTTAAAAATTCTACAGGGAATTCAGAGCCTTCTAGCTATGGACGTGATAGCACGGGTCCCCCCTTCTCAACTGGGGCAGGGCTTCTATTCAAGCCTTTTTCTGGTGGAGAAGAAAGAAGGGTCTTTCCGTACAATTATAAACCTGAAAGCCTTGAACAAATTCATAACTTATCGAAAGTTCAGGATGGAATCCCTAAAATCCCTGATCCCCTTAATAGGGAAGAACGCCCTGATGTGCTCAGTAGATCTTCAGGACGCCTACTACCACGTCCCAATTCATCTGGTATCCCAGAGGCTCCTAAGATTTGCTATCCAGGGTCACAAGGGGGTAACCAGCCACTTCCAGTTTACGGCCCTCCCCTTTGGGATATCATCTGCACCCAGAATCTTTACGAAGCTGGTAGTCGAGATGGTAGCCTTCCTGAGACACAAGGGACTAGTGATTGTTCCATACCTGGACGACTTCCTCTTGGTTGGGAACTCAGAGAACGATCTGAGATCAGACCTACTAACCTTCCTATCTCTCATCTAGGATGGTTGGTGAACCAGAAAAAGTCACATCTGGTACCTTCCAGCACTATCCAGTTTTTAGGGGTCATCCTGGACTCCCGGGCTCAACGTACCTTCCTTCCACCAGACAAGATCAAAAGCCTCCAACTGAAGATTCGTCGGTTTCAGAACAGGAGGTCTTGTCCCATAAGAGAAGTCATGAGCCTCCTGGGCCTTCTTTCATCCTGCATCCCGTCCGTTCCCTGGAGCCTGTCCCACTTTCGATCTCTTCAGCTATGGATCCTCAGATCTTGGGACAGACGACAGTCCTCACTGAACCACAAGGTTCTGATTCCCCCTGCGGTGAAGGTCTCCCTGAACTGGTGGAAACATTCAGCCAACCTGTCCTTGGGAGTCGCCTGGGAGAAGACCCCCTACATCCAAGTTCTCACGGATGCAAGCGAAAAAGGATGGGGTGCGAAATTGGGAGATCACTTCTTTCAGGGCTCCTGGGTTTCGGTAACCCGCTCCCAATCTTCCAACTTCAGGGAGCTGGAAGCGGTCCGTAAATCTCTGAAGGCGGCATCACATAAAAATACTTTGCGACAATACGACGACAGTGGCGTACCTTTCTCATCAGGAAGGCACGAGATCGGAGAAGCTGATGTCCATCGCAAGAAAAATCTTCGACTGGGCAGAGTCCCGCGTGAGGTCCATCTCCGAAATTCATTTGAAAGGGATACTAAACGTGGAGGCAGACTATCTCAGTCGTCAGTTGATAGACCATACCGAATGGTCTTTGAAGCAGGACGTGTTCCAGACTCTGGTGGAAAAGTGGGGCACTCCGCAGGTGGACCTGTTTGCCTCCAAGAAGAACGCAAAGGTGCCAACATTTTGTTCATTGAACCCTCGAGACAACCCTTGGGCTCTAGATGCGCTGACGATTCCTTGGGACTGGGATTTCTGCTATGCATTCCCACCCTTGCCTCTGCTTCCCAGGGTAATTCAAAAGCTCAACCTAGAAAACTCGACTCTGATCCTAATAGCTCCCTATTGGCCGAAAAGGAGCTGGTTCCCTTCCTTAAAGAACCTATCGATAGAAGATCCGTGGCCTCTTCCCTCCAGGAGGGACCTTCTTCATCAAGGGCCGATACTTCACCCAAACTCGAGTTTTCTCAAGTTATCGGCCTGGATCCTGAAGTCCAGAGGTTGAGATCACAAGGACTTTCTGATCAGGTGATTTCTACCCTTAAAAGCAAGTAGGAAGAAAGTTACCTTCTCTATATATCTGAAAATCTGGAAGCGCTTTTGTTCCTGGAGCGGCAGTCCTGCCCCAAAACTAGAGCCACCCAACTTCCAGAAAATCTTAGATTTCCTCCAGCAGGGACTTGAATTGGGTCTCAGGCCTTCCACCCTGAAGGTACAGGTCTCGGCCCTAGCCTGTTTTTTTGATCAAGACCTAGCCAATCATCGCTGGATCAAAATATTTATGAGAGCCGCGTCCCGACTTTGTCCCTCCCTGAAAACTAGGATCCCCAATTGGGACCTCAATACGGTGCTCACAGGCCTGACCCTCGTCCCGTTTGAGCCCTTGGCCAGTTGTTCTATCAAACACCTCTTTCTAAAAACCTTTTTAGTGGCCATCACGTCCGCAAGAAGGTTAGGCGAGATTCAGGCTCTATCCATTCAGGAACCCTATCTCCGCATCACCGATGATCGAATTGTCCTAAGATTAGATCCAGGTTTTCTACCTAAGGTAGTATCAGACTTCCACCGGAACCAGGAGATAGTCTTACCTTCCTTTTGCAGTAATCCCTCTAATGATAGGGAGTCTAGCTTCCATTCTCTGGATGTGAGACGTTCAGTCCTGCAATATCTTGAGGTATATAAAGATTTCCGTAAATCTAATAACCTATTTATCCTTTTCTCAGGTAAGAATAAGGGCCTAAAAGCCTCCAGGTCCTCCTTAGCTCGGTGGATCAGGGATTCCATTTCCATTTCCTATGAGTCTCAGGGTCTTCCTTGCCCCACAAATTTGAGAGCCCACTCTACTCGAGCTATGTCCTCCTCCCAAGCCGAGCGAGCAGGAGCTTCCCTGGATGATATCTGTAAAGCTGCTACCTGGTCTAACATTCACATCTTCACTAAGCACTATAGGTTAGACCTATCCAGTTCAGACCTGTCTTTTGGACGTAAGGTCCTTCAGGCCCTCCCCCCCCCCCCCTAGGCTATAATTTTTTATATCTCCTTGTAGCCGTCGTGGTGATGAGGTGAAAAGCCGGAATTAGACTTACCGGTAATTCAGTTTCCACGAGATCACCACGACGGCACATATTTTCCCTACCCCTTATTAAGTTTCTAGGAGGTTATGAAGTAATACCCTCTTGATTTGTTATGCTTTGTTCTCACCACTTTTTTGTTTGTCTCTGTAATTTTGGACACACTGGTGTTGGTGGGAGGGGGGATTTAAACCCTCTCTCTGTTCCTGCCTCTACAGGGGTCAATCTCCTTGTAGCCGTCGTGATGATCTTGTGGAAACTGAATTACGGGTAAGTCTAATTCCGGCTTTTCCTATTTGTAGTGGAGATGAGTGGTACCCGGTAGGGTCTTCTGCTGTTGTAGCCCATCCACCTCAAGGTTGTGCGTGTTGTGGCTTCACAAATGCTTTGCTGCATACCTCGGTTGTAACGAGTGGTTATTTCAGTCAACGTTGCTCTTCTATCAGCTTGAATCAGTCGACCCATTCTCCTCTGACCTCTAGCATCCACAAGGCATTTTTGCCCACAGGACTGCCGCATACTGGATGTTTTTCCCTTTTCACACCATTCTTTGTAAACCCTAGAAATGGCTGTGCGTGAAAATCCCAGTAACTGAGCAGATTGTGAAATACTCAGACCGGCCCGTTTGGCACCAACAACCATGCCACGCTCAAAATTGCTTAAATCACCTTTCTTTCCCATTCTGACATTCAGTTTGGAGTTCAGGAGATTGTCTTGACCAGGACCACACCCCTAAATGCATTGAAGCAACTGCCATGTGATTGGTTGACTAGATAATTGCATTAATGAGAAATAGAACAGGTGTTCCTAATAATTCTTTAGGTGAGTGTATATATAGCACCAAACAAATAAAGTAGCAGCACACCACTAAATGCGCTAAGACTGAGTGAACAGGTGAATGTGTGAACAGGGTCAAATACATGACGCCACTATTTACTGCAAAGCAGTGAAGAAGATCTTAGTGCATATTATTGATCAAAAATATCGAGCCCACCTACCAGACGACAAGGTAGCTTCTTATCCGGTGGGACCTACTCTAAAACGGAGGGTCCAGCTCCATTGTTACTCTGATTAAAAACACCAAGGGGTGGGGGATGGGCGGGGAGTGCTAAGTTCCAAAAAGGATGCCTGGTCCTCTATAATATATATATACAGTACAGACCAAAAGTTTGGACACACCTTCCCATTTAAAGAGTTTTCTTTATTTTCATGACTATGAAAATTGTAGATTCACACTGAAGGCATCAAAACTATGAATTAACACATGTGGAATTATATACATAACAAACAAGTGTGAAACAACTGAAAATATGTCATATTCTAGGTTCTTCAAAGTAGCCACCTTTTGCTTTGATTACTGCTTTGCACACTCTTGGCATTCTCTTGATGAGCTTCAAGAGGTAGTCCCCTTAAATGGTTATTACTTCACAGGTGTGCCCTGTCAGGTTTAATAAGTGGGATTTCTTGCCTTATAAATGGGGTTGGGACCATCAGTGGCGTTGAGGAGAAGTCAGGTGGATACACAGCTGATAGTCCTACTGAATAGACTGTTAGAATTTGTATTATGGCAAGAAAAAAGCAGCTAAGTAAAGAAAAACGAGTGGCCATCATTACTTTAAGAAATGAAGGTCAGTCAGTCAGCCTAAAAATTGGGAAAACTTTGAAAGTAAGGGCTATTTGACCATGAAGGAGAGTGATGGGGTGCTGCGCCAGATGACCTGGCCTCCACAGTCACCGGACCTGAACCCAATCGAGATGGTTTGGGGTGAGCTTGACCGAAGAGTGAAGGCAAAAGGGCCAAGTGCTAAGCATCTCTGGGAACTCCTTCAAGACTGTTGAAGACCATTTCAAGGGACTACCTCTTGAAGCTCATCAAGAGAATGCCAAGAGTGTGCAAAGCAGTAATCAAAGCAAAAGGTGGCTACTTTGAAGAACCTAGAATATGACATATTTTCAGTTGTTTCACACTTGTTTGTTATGTATATAATTCCACATGTGTTAATTCATAGTTTTGATGCCTTCATAGTCATGAAAATAAAGAAAACTCTTTGAATGAGAAGGTGTGTCCAAACTTTTGGTCTGTACTGTATATCCAAAGGTTATATAAATATATATACACATATAGACACACACCGCAATACATTAACACCACTACAAACCACCTAACGTATGACAAGGCGCAGTCCTCGCTGTATATTAGACGCATCCTCCAGCAGATATCTGCGACAGCTCGGAGCAGCCATAGATTTCTGGCTTCATGTGGGAGGGTGTAGTGAAAAACTGCTATGTGTGATTTAGTACATAGCGCATGGTACACCCCAGGGTTCAGCACTGTAGCAGTCAGATATACTCAAGGATGTATGATTTGTGTCCAGAACAACGTGGGCAAGGTGTTCAAGGTACCTCAGAAACACACGTCTTGCCCTTTGTATCTGTTTTAACGCTTGCAGACTACCTTCAACTACCCAAGGTGGGCATATATGAGTATATATTGATGTGTAATGACTTGTTTTCAGGATAGCCAAAGGCATACCCAAAGATGATTATGGCCAAAGTTGTGTGCAGGTATGGGGTACCTGAGACCATTGAAAGTGACACAGGTGAAGTGATGCAGGAGATAATGAAGGTTTTGGGTGTAGAACAGGCCTTACATGCTTCGTACCATCCAAAAAGCAGCGGTAGGGTAAGGAAAAAGGAACTGAACTGGACACTAAAGTTAAAGATTTAAAAAGCTATGAACAGAGTGTCTGCTGGTAGCCCTCTTTTCAGTAAGGTATACCCCTAACAGTAAGACAGGCCTCAGTCCTTATAAGGTCCTTTTTGGGTCAGGCCCTAGGACAGGATTGTATTTCCCACAGCAGCTCCAGATGCAACATGGTTGTCTGACAGATGATGTGATCAGTTTGCACAAGCATTTGATTAAAATATAATCTCGAGTTTTTGCTTCTCTTCCAGATTTTTATAAAAGTACCAGGAACCCACCTACTTGTGTCTGGAGATTGGGAGGTAGTAAAAAGACAGGTTAGAAAAGTCCTCAAACCCTGTTTTGGTGGTCCATTTCAAGTGTTGTTGACCACAAGCACAGTGAAGCTCAAAGGAAAGCCTAATTGGAGTCATTTCAAGAAAGTGTTGAGTCCGGAGACTTGAAAGGATGACGTTTCTTGATTCCCCTTGTGTGACTGCTGATCCTGACTCAAAAGAATATGAATTTTAAATGAGATAGTAAAAATAGGTTTCTGGGCTGTGAAAAAGTTGTGCAAAACGAAGAACAAAAGTTGTTACAGTCCAATACTTCTAGCTCAGTAATCCATTGATATTATTGCCCAAAGATTCTGTTGCAAATTGATATCATCATCGTTGTTTTAGTTTTGCTTGCACTAATTATATGCTGTGTTATTCCCTGCATTAAAAAAAAAAAGTTCAGCAAAGCAGTTGACGAGGCCACACCAGAGATGATGATGGGAGAATTGTATGAAGACTTTGATCCAGAAAAATCAGAAGCACTGATTACCTCCAATCTTCCCCTATATCACATCAGCGCAAATTAGGGAAAGATCATATGAATTCCCCATGCTCAAATCCAGTGTCATGGGAGGCTATTCATTAGGAATAGGTTGTCATGGAAGCTGGTGAAGAAGAGCCGACACATTGGGACAGATGTTTAGGTTTAGGGAAAGAATGAGATTCAAGAGGGGACTGATAGAGATGTTTGAATATCATTCTATTCTGTTCCAAAGGACTACATAACCAGAGATGATTTCTATGTCTCTGCTTGAAACTGCCTCCCCTCCCCCTTTGCTAGCAGCTTGTCTGTTTATACAACACTGAAGAGAGAATGGAGGGGGATCGAAGCTGCAAGAGGCAACTCACTTCTCCCACAGATGTGTCAAGGATGATGTATGGACTGTGGAAAAATGCTTGAGCCAATTACTTAGATGATACCTATGTATACTTAGTGCCTATAAAAGCTCCTCCTTGAAGGTGTCACATATGATGTATGCAGTATTAATTTTAGTGAGATGCCATTGCAAGATGGCGCTAGCATATGGATGTTTACTAGTGTTGGGCAAGCATGCTCGGCTGAACACCATTTTGACTCGAGCATCGCGATTCTCGGCACATCGCTGTGTTCGGCCGACGAGGGCGATGCTCGAGTCTCCTCCCCGCACGTTTGTCAGCCAATAAACGTGCAGGGAAGTACTGGCACTCACTGTAATGCCGTTGCCATGTTGGTTACTGGCATTACAGTAATTGGCTGGCCAGAACGCGTCATCGGGTGCTATATAGCACCTGACGACACGTGGTTCAGCTCAGTCTTAGGAAGAGCTGCAGCAGAAGGGACAGATAGTATAGGGACAGGAATTGTTTTGTTTTTTTTAGGCAGGATTTAGTGTTGAAAGGTGTTAGAGACCCAAAAGTCCTTTTAAGGACTATTGTTTTATCTGGCTGCAATTTATATTATTAGCGCAACCTACATCTGTTGTGTTACATTTGCGCATCCTAAATATCTGACATTCAGCGCAATTGTTTGGCAGCTGCTGACAGCTACATTACCTGCGCTACATCTCCTGTATAACGTTTGCGCATCCTAAATATCTGTGACATTAAGTGTAATTTATTTGCGCATACACTTACAAAACCTGTGCTACTGTACGTGTGACATACTTGCAAGCATATATACCATTTAATATGCTCAAGGCGAGCAGTAAGGGGCGGGGAAGTGGACATGCTGCTGATGGTACACGCAGTGGCCCTAGGCGTGGTGAAACTGTGCCTGCTGCCAGAGCACAAGAAACACACTCATCCACGATACCTAGCTTAATGTCCCAGTTTGCAGGGCGGCGCAGGACACAACTCTCGAAGTCACACCAGTGCGACCAGGTGGTCGGTTGGATTGCAGCAGATTATGCTTCCAGTCGGTTAAGCACCACCCTGTATTCCACAAAGTCCAGTCTCAGTAGCCAAGAGTCTGGTCAACAGAATCCCCTGATACTCCTTCCTCCCACCATGGAGAGTCTTGACAAACAAGAGATCCCACACCCGGATATTCCGAGGAGCTCTTTTCAGCACCATTCCTTCACTTGGGCCTCTCGACAAGCCCGCTTGAAGAGGGACATGAGGAGATCTTGTGCACTGATTCCCAAACTCTTGAGCATCCACAGTCAGAAGAAGATGACAGTGGGGAACGGCGATTAGTGTTTCACAAGGTGGATGATGATGATAAGACACAGTTGCCAAAAGGTCAACAGAAATTAGTGTCTCAAGAGGTTGATTATGAGGATGAGACACAGTTGTCAAAAACTGAAGTTGTTAGGTCAACAAGTCAAGAGGATAACCAGAGTGAGGAAGTGGAAGAGGAGGTGGTGGACGATGAAGTCACTGACCCAACCTGGGAAGGTGGCAAGCTGAGCAAGGACAGCAGCACAGAGGGGGATATCCACAGCACCGCAACAGGCTGGAAGAGACAGTGGGGTGGCAAAAGGGAGAAGGCGGGCTATACCAAACAAGCCTGCAACTGTTCCCCGGAGCTCCCGCTTGCGGCAATCTCCCTTGCCAAGGGGTAGGTGTTCCACAGTCTGGCGCTTTTTTGAGGAAAGTGCAGACGATAAAAGAATTGTCCTTTGCATTCTGTGCCATTCCAAAATGAGCAGGGGCGTGAATACTAGCAACCTCACCACCACCAGCATGATCTGCCACATGGCATCAAAGCACCCTAATAGGTGGGCGGAACGCCTGGGTCCACAATCAGTGTCTGCGGGTCCCACCACTGCCTCCTATTCCCCTGTGTTACGTGCTGGCCAATCCCCTGTCCAAGATGCAGGATGCCTTCCGCCCTGCACCTGGACCTTCGCAAGCACCATCAGCGACCACATCCACTTCCGTGTCCCAGCGCAGCGTACAGATGTCCATACCCCAGGCCTTTGAACGAAAGCGCAAATACCCAGCCACCCACAGGGCATAGCACTAAATGCGCACTTTCCAAATTGCTGGTCCTGGAAATGTTGCCATTTAGGCTTATGGACACTGAGGCTTTCCGCAGCCTGATGGAGGTGGCTGTCCCATGTTACTCAGTCCCCAGCAGCCACTATTTGTCCCGATGTGCCGTGACGTCACATCACCCGTGCCCTGACCAACACAGTTATTGGGAAGGTCCGCTTAACGACTGACACATGGACAAGCGTTTTTGGACAGGGATGCTACATTTCTCTAACGGCACACTGGGTGAATGTTGTGGAGACCAGGAGCGAGTCATACCCTGGAATGGCACAGGTGCTACCGACGCCAAGGATTGCGGGCCCTACTTCCATCAGGATTTCCGCCACCACCTACATTAGTGGCTGCAACCCCCCCTTCTCCTCCTCCACCTCTGAATTCTCAACTTACAGCACCAGTCAGCCATCAGTCAGTAGCTGGAAGCAGTGTAGCACTGCAGTGGGGAAACTAATTTGCTTAGGTGACAAACAGCACACCGCTCGCAGAGCTGTGGCAGAGTATAAGGGACCAGACTGAGCTCTCGCCACTCAACCTACAACCAGGCATGGTTTTGTTTGATAATGGCCGTAACTTGGTGGAGGCTTTGGAGCTCGGCAAGCTCACACACATACCATGCCTAGCCCACGTGTTCAACTTAGTGGTTCAGCGGTTTATCAAAACCTACCCCAATTCGCCTGAGCTACTGGTTAAGGTGCACCGCGTGTGTGCCCATTTCCGAAAGTCATCTACAGCTGCCGCCGATCTGGCAACGCTGCAGCAGCGCTTGCAATTGCCCGCTCACCGACTGTTGTGCGACGTGAGCACGCGCTCAAACTCCACGTTAGACATGTTGGCCAGGCTTTGTGAGCAGCAGAGGGCATTAGTGGAATACCAGCTGCAACATGGTCATCGCCTTTCTAGTCAGCTTCCACTCTTCACAAGTGGGCATGGATGTCTGACCTCTGAGGTTTTACACAACTTTGAGGAATCAAAACAGATGGTGAGTGGCGATGCCGCTATTATCAGCGTAACCATCCCACTTCTTTATCTACTAAAACGCTCACTGCTCACAATGAAGGTGGACGCTTTGCATGTGGAAATGGGGGAAGACAGTACACAGGGTGATGGCCACACCACCCTCAGTTCAACTTCTCAGCGTGAATTGGATGATGATGATGAGGAGGAGGTGAAGCAGGAGACTGTTGCCTCCGCTACAGAGGGTAGAACCAATAGCAGGTTTATTCCATCTGTTCAGCGTGGATGGGCTGAAGAGGATAAGGAGATTGAGAGTCATCCTCCTGATGAGGACAGTGAAGTCTTGTCTACTGGGACTCTGGCACACATGGCTGACTTTATGTTATGCTGCCTTGCCCGTGACCCTCGCGTTATACGCATTTTGGTCAACACCGATTACTGGTTGTTTACCATTCTCGACCTCTGCTACAAAGAGTACTTCTCATCTCTCATTCCTGTGGTGGAGAGGACTAGCAAAATGGTGCAATACCAGAAGGTACTTGTGGAAAAATTGCTCCAAAAATTTCCAGCTGACAACACTGGCCGCAGAGTACGTAGTTCCTTGGCCAACCGTGGAGGGCAGATGAGGGGAACACACAGCAGTTCCAACAGAGGCAGGGCAACACTCCCCCTAATGTTTTAGATGGTCAGCTCAGCAGCAGACCCTCACCACTGATAGTTAGCTCAGCAGCAGACCCTCACCTAATGTTTTAGATGGTTAGCTCAGCAGCAGACCCTCACCCCTAATGTTTTAGATGGTTAGCTCAGCAGCAGACCCTCGCCCCCAATGTTTTAGAGGGCCACCAGCAGGCCCTTGCTCCTAATGTTTTTGAGGGTCACCAGCAGGCCATCAATCATAATTTTTCAAGGGTGTGTATGATGTCCTCCTTTATGTGTAACAAAGAATGCATTGTAGTGCCAGTTCCTTGTAATTTTTGGCAGCCCTTTCACTTAGTGCAGGCATCCTCAAACTGCGGCCCTCCAGCTGTTGTAAAACTACAACTCCCACAATGCTCTGCTGTAGGCTAAAACCTGTAGGCTGTTCAGGCATGCTGGGAGTTGTAGTTTTGCAACAGCTGGAAGGCCGCAGTTTGAGGATGCCTAACTTAGTGCATAGGCTTTACGAGTGTAGGAGTCCCACTACCTGAACACTTGTACCACAATGTGAATGAGACCCTCCTTCTTTATGTGATATACAGGTTGTATCGGAGCCCCTCTTCCTTGTAATTTTTGGCAGCACTCGCACTTTATATCCAAGTAAATATACAGGAAAGAATGTTTCCTTACAATTTTTCCTCTAAAATCAATTTTATCTTCTGTTTTGTACATATTATTGTCACTCTGTAAAAGTGGCGTACTACTCGGACAACATCGTTCCCAGCAGCGACCTGGGAGTCCAAGATGCATCCAGACTAGAGTTGTTGCGATACCAAATTTTTTATTCGGTTTCGATACCATGAAAAAGTATTGCGATACTCTATACCATTCGATACCACGCGAAAAAAAATAAACCAAAAAAGCCATGTGCATTCCGCATTTTCAAAAATGGCGAATCGCGCAGTTTTTATTTATTTTTTCTGTTCCGGCGTTCACCGCATAAATTTTTTTTATATATTAATAGTTTGGACTTTTCTGACATGGCGATATGTAATATGTTTATTATTTATACATTTTATATGTGAAATTGGGAAAAGGGGGTGATTTATACTTCATATTTTGGTGTTTTTTTTAATTTTTAAATCTTTTTTTTTTACACTTTTTTATTTAATAACTATTTCCCCCCTTAGGGGCCAGAAGCTGGGATCTTTCATCTCTTGTCCTATTCACCCTGTGACAGCTCTATCGGGTGATTAGGACTTCACACTGTCCCTGCTGCTCTGTGCACACAGCATCAGGGATGTTACCATGGCAGCCAGGGCTTCAGTAGCGTCCTGGCTGCCATGGTAACCGATCGGGATTACACTGCTGGGGCTCCGATCAGAAGCTGCCACTGCCACCAATGAGGGGGAGGGGAGGGGACCCTGTGGCCACTGCCACCAATGATTTTAATACTGGGGGGTTGAGACGGGCGGGCGCACTGTGCCACCAATAATTTTAATGGGATGGGGGGGTTGAGGGGGGGGCACACTGCACCACCAATGAAAATGACCCCTTAATACAGGACGTGGGTACTGGCAGATCAGCGGCAGTTAACCTCTCAGGTGCCGCACCTGAGGGGTTAACTGCCGCTGATCGCAGCTCCCTGTCAGGGGCAGGGTGCCGGCAATGCGATTCTGCTACCGGCACCCGCCTCCTGTACTATGTGTTAAAGTCTACTTTTCCTGGGTCCAGACTTTAAGTATTAGGCTACACAGAGCGGCGCCCAGCGATGTCCCAGCACTTACTATTAGTCCTGGGCGCCGCTCCGTTCGCCCGCTGTGCCCCATTACTGTCTCCTCTCCTGCTCCATATGCTAATTACTATCGGAGCGATGGGGAGGAGACATCAGCTTCTCTAGTGGGCGTTCCTTCTCCCTGGCTGTAGCGCTGTCCAATCGCAGTGCAGGGAAAAGGAACGCCCACTAGTGAAGCTGATGTCTCCTCCCCATCACTCCGATAGTAATTAGCATGTGGAGCAGGAGAGGAGACAGTAATGGGGCACAGCGGGCGAACGGAGCGGCGCCCAGGAATAATGGTGAGTGCTGGGACATCTCTGGGCGCCGCTCTGTGTAGGAAAAGTCGTATCATTGGTGGCGCAGTGCGCCCGCCCCTCTCTTCTCATTGGTGGCAGCAGCACAGGGGGAGGGAGATGCTGCTTCCTTCTCCCCTGTGCTGCTGAGGGAACATGAGCGCGCTGACAGCAGCGCGCTCATGTTCAGAGATACTAGACTGTGCAGAAGCGCAGCCCAGTATCGAAAATATGGAAATCCCAGTATCGTATTGATACCGGGACAAAAGTATCGATTGGGTATCGAAATTTCGATACCCGCAATGCTGTCCCCGAACCATTTTATTGGTGTTTCCATCAATTTCTGACCTTTTCCTGTGAACCAGACGCCCTCCCCTCTTCAGAGTAGGAGGTGCCTGGTTTAATGCTCTGGTTCTCCCATTGTGCTCTGTAGAGCACCGAGCATCCCAAAGTGTTCTACTCGAGCACCAGAGTACCCGAGCGCTTTGGTGCTCGATCAACACTAATGTTTACATAAGTTCACATACCAAAGTTTGTAAGACAGTGCATACTGTGCAGAAGCCAAGTGTTATCTTATCTTCTTTTCCTTCTGAGCCAATGAAATAATGGCATGAGCCTCAGAGGGGGACGCTCCCCTCTGAAGATGTATAAACTGCTTTACTCATTGTAATAAACAGAGAGAGACTGTCTTTGACCTGCCTTTGTCAGCGTATATCTCTGCCATGCATGGATATTAACCCCTTGGGGTACCTTGATGTGGAGCACCAGAGTGTATCTTAAATGTTTTAATTAAAAGCAGCTTCCACACTAAAATAGGATTATTTGCTGATGACATCATTGTGGCTCTAACTAATCCCCTGAGATTTTTGCCGGCAGTCATGAACCTCCTGCCACAATGTGGCGACATATCATACAAACTTAAAGGATAACTGTCATATTATTATTTTTTTTGCTAAAGTGTAGGGCAAGTGATAGGTAACAATTTTGCAATAGACTTTATTTAGCCAAAACATTTATTTTTGGTAGAAAACTGGGACTGAAATGGCCCTTAGCAGCACTCTTCAAAAGAGCGTTGCTAAGGGCCATTCGTCCATTAGAAAAGACTGGTTGTGCAGACGCTGTGCTTCTAACTCGTGCTTCCCTGGGAGACAGAAGGCTGGGCACAGGAGTCTTAGGAGTTAAAATTACATTTATATTCCCCCTTTCTATGCAATCTAATGCTCCGTAACATTCACTGACCTGCGATCCCTGTGATAATAATTCATGAAGCAGCGTCCGGAAGTAGAAGCACTGTGCGCAGTGAGCCGGCGGCTGATTCATTAATTATTATCACAGGGATCGCAGGTCAGTGAATGTTATGGAGCATTAGATGGCATAGAAAGGGGGAAAATAAATGTAATATTAACTCCTAAGACTCCTGTGCCCAGCCTTCTGTCTCCCAGGGAAGCACGAGTCAGAAGCACAGCGTCTGCACAGCCCGTCTTTTCTAATGGACGGATGGCCCTTAGCAACGCTCTATCGCCGCAAACCGCAGGTCAATTCAGACCTGCGGTCTGCGGCTTTTACCTGGTGCGGCAGTGGCGGTGCCATCGGGTCCCCATATCACATGACCTAACCCCTGAGATGAACACAGTGAAAAATAAAAAATAAAAACGGTGCTAAATAAACAATTTTTTGTCACCTTACATCACAAAAATAGCAAGCGATCAAAAAGTCATATGCATCCCAAAATACCCCAATCAAGCCGTCATCTCTTCCCGCAAAAAATGAGACCCTACCTAATATAATCCCCCCAAAACTGAAAAAATTATGGCTCTCAGACTATGGAAACACTAAAACATGTTTTTTTTTGCTTCAAAAATGAAATCATTGTGTAAAACTTACATAAATAAAAAAGAAAAGTATACATATTAGGTATTGCAGCGTCCGTGACAACCTGGTCTATAAAAATATCACATGATCTAATCTGTCAGACGAATGTTGTAAATAAAAACGGTGCCAAAACAGCTATTTCTTGTTACCTTGCCGCACAAAAAGTGTAATATAGAGCAACCAAAAATCATATGTACCCTAAACTAGTACCAACAATACTGCCACCCCATCCCTATAGTTTCTAAAATGGGGTCACTTTTTTGGAGTTTCTACTCTAGGGGTGCATCAGGGGGGCTTCAAATGGGACATGGTGTCAAAAAAACCAGTCCAGCAAAACCTGCCTTCCAAAAACCGTATGGCATTCCTTTCCTTCTGCGCCCTGCCGTGTGCCCGTACAGCAGTTTACGACCACATATGGGTTATTTCTGTAAACTACAGAATCAGGGCCATAAATATTGAGTTTGGTTTGGCTGTTAACCCTTGCTTTGTAACTGGAAAAAAATTATTAAAATGGAAAATCTCCCAACAAAGTGAAATTTTGAAATTGTATCTCTATTTTCCATTAATTCTTGTGGAACACCTAAAGGGATAACGACGTTTATAAAATCAGTTTTGAATACCTTGAGGGGTGTAGTTTGTATAATGGGATCATTTTTGGGTGGTTTCTATTATGTAAGCCTCACAAAGTGACTTCAGACCTGAACTGGTCCCTAAAAATTTGGTTTTTGAAAATTTCTGAAAAATTTCAAGATTTGCTTCTAAACTTCTAAGCCTTGTAACATCCCCAAAAAAGAAAATATTTTGGAGGTATTACTATGTATTATTGAAGTAGAGAAATTTAAAATTGGAAATTTGCAATTATTTTTACAAATTTTTGGTAAATTTGGTGTTTCCCAGCTGACTTCCCAATACCCTTTTAAATGGACGTCAGGTTTGCCTTATTTGGGTATAACACTTACCTTGCCCTCCAGGGAACTCTTTGCACGTAACTAATGTCTCCTTACTCAAAACTATTAAAGAAGATATAGCCACCTACTCCAAAGTGGATATGTCATGGGTGGGTAGGATTGCGACAGCTAAAATGATGCTCTTGCCTAAGATACTATATCTCTTTAGGAATCTCCCTATAATGCTTCCTAAAAGATACATTTCAGAACTGCAAGCGGCATTAAATACCTTTATATGGAACCACAAAAAACCTAGAGTGGCTGCCTCTACTTATAAAAACCAGTTGCACAAGGAGGATTGGGCATTTCCAACCTGTTTCTTTATTATCAGGCAGCATTACTAGATCAAACGAGATGCTGGCTTTTGGGAGAGGATGCCCCACAATGGGTCCAAATGGAAGGGGAGGAAATGGGCCCAATCCCCTTAAAGGACTACATGAAAAGCAAATCTTATAAGGGACGCTCTTTCCGATTCTTCTTTGCCACCAATGAAAGCTTGCTTCAATTCGTGGATAAAAATGGTTAGGAATAAGGATTTAGTCTCATGGAGCATATCTAATATCACTTCACAAATGGTGGAATTGTTGATTCCCGATATTTCCTTCTCAGACTGGACAGCTGCAGGGATTAATGAAATCAAAGAAATCTGAGATACCAACCATTTGATCCCCTTCTCCACCCTAGCCAACTCTTTTCAGATATCAAATAGGGGGTTTTACAAATGTCTACACATACGAACCCTTTTGAATTCCCTTCCACAACCCCCAAAAGTTACTACCACAGCTTTCGAGTTGTACTTTTTTGGCAAATCTGGTCGCACTAAAGGATTGTCTAGAATTTACAAACTATTACTCGAATATAATTCTAAAGACAATATTTCTGGGATAGTGAGGTGGGTATCAGATCTGGATTTACCTGAGGATGAACAAATCTGGTTCAGGGTTTTTGCCATGGCGGCACATCTTTCGAGTTGTGCATTTCACTTGGAATCTTCACGTAAGATGCTATACAGATGGAACATGACCCTGCAACGCCTATCTCAGGTATATCCAGATGTGACTGCATCTTGTTGGAGATGTGATAAAGCCTTAGGAGACATTAAGCACATATTTTAGGACTGCTCAGCTCTCACAGAATTATGGGATGAAACATTGGCACTATTGAGCAAAATAAGATTTTCCGTACCTAGTAATCCAGCTTTTTGCTTACTACATATAGGGCTTAATGATCTACCCAAACTAGACAGGGATAAGCTCACAGCAGTTAAAACACTTATTGCTAAACATTGGCGCTCCACTCAGGTTCCCACTATTGATGACATTGTGCGTAGGGTGGGGTACAATTGTGCAATAGAAAGTACCATGGCCTCCTGCAAAGGAGTCTATGACTTCTATTTAGAAAGTTGGGGTAAGTGGCTTGAGACATACCCAACTTTGAGTACACTTTAATTCTGGAACTAGCTCCATCCTACTTCTCTAATTATACGAACCTTCTCTGGCACAAATTAAGTTTGTTGTCCCTGTTTTGTTCCTCTTCTCCTACCTTTCCATAACCAGACTCCCTCCCCCCACCCTATTATTCATTGGGCAATCAAACTTGAGAGTTATATGACACTTATCGTATGCAATTATACTGTTGCAGTTAATAATTGCAATACTGGACAAATATGTAAGTACTGTCAAATTAGGGGTGGGCGGTATAGGCGATATGCGATATAAATTTGGGCCACGATATGGATTTTCGCCATATCACCGGACCGCGATATGATCGCGCTCTCTGCGCGCACCATTTTCTCCTGAGCCGGCACAGTGGGGGCAGATGAGAGGCTGGGGGGGCACATGAGAGGCTGGGGGGGCACATGAGAGGCTGGCTGCCATGGTCAGCTCCCTGCTGTTGTGTGCACAAAGCACAGGGCAGCAGGGAGAGTGTAAAGTCCTATTCACCCTAATAGAGCTCTATTAGGGTGAATATGACAAGGGTTCTAGCCCTTAAGGAGGCTAATAGTTATTAAATAAAAAGTAAAAAAAAAAAAAGTTTAAACACCCCCCCCTTAAAATATAGAAAACAATATATCGCAATATATATCGCATATCGCACATGCTTAAAATTATATCACAATATAGATTTTAGGCCATATCGCCCACCCCTATGTCAAATATTGAGTTTTGCTTGGTTGTTAACCCTTGGTGTGTTACAGAAAAAAATTATTAAGATGGAAAATCTGTCAAAAAAGTGCAATTTTGATATTTCATCTCCATTTTTTCTTTAATTCTTGTGGAACACCTAAAGGGTTAACAACATTTGTAAAATCAGTTTTGAATACCGTGAGGGATGTGGTTTCTACAATGGGGTCATTTATTGGGGGTTTCTATTATGTAAGCCCCTCAAAGTGACTTCATAACTGAAATGATCCTTAAAAAGTAGGTTTTGGAAATTTTCAATTTTAGGCTACTTTCACACCTGCGTTCAGGTGTCCGCTCGTGAGCTCCGTTTGAAGGGGCTCCCGAGCGGTCCTGAACGCAGCCGTCCAGCCTTGATGCATTCTCAATGGAGGCGGATCCACTGAGAATGCATCCGCCTGCCAGCGCTCAGCCTCCGCTCCGCTCAGTGAGCGGACACCTGAACGCTGCTTGCAGCGTTCGGGTGTCCGCCTGGCCGTGCGGAGGCGAGCGGATCCGTCCAGACTTACAATGTAAGTCAATGGGGACGGATCCGCTTGAAGATGACACCATATGGCTCAATCTTCAAGCGGATCCGTCCCCCATTGACTTTCAATGTAAAGTCTGAACGGATCCGCTCAGGTTACTTTCAGACTTAGAAAATTTTCTAAGTTATAATGCAGACGGATCCGTTCTGAACGGATGCAAACGTCTGCATTATAGGAGCGGATCCGTCTGATGAAACATCAGACGGATCCGCTCCGAACGCTAGTGTGAAAGTAGCCTTAAAAGTTGCTTCTAAAATTCTAAGCCTTCTAACGTCCTAAAAAATAAAATGACAATCACCAAATGATGCCAACATAAAGTAGGAATGTGGGGAATGTAAAGTCATAAATATTTTATGAGGTAAGAAGCAAAGAAATAGAAATTTAGAAAATGGTGAATTTTTTAATTTTTTTTTTTATAGGTCTTCGATATCTGATATTATTGTTCTTAAATCTTCATTTTCTCTAATGTTCGGTGACATTTTGGGGCTTCGGAACCGATTACTCAACTTACAATGGTTTCAACATACAATTGATTGTTGGTTCTGGAACCAATTATTATTGTAACTTGAGGGACCACACATATATATATATTAGTATGGCCAGGGCATGTTTAATGTTAAATAACTGTTTAATCCCAGAAAACCCCTTTAAGTACCTGATGCTCCTAGCATTAATTGCTACTGAGAGCAAGAGATCATTATGCATCCAGCCAGCAGTGATGAGAAGGGCTCAGGAGTCCCCCTCGGCATCGTCCCATTGGCCAGTTCGCCCCTGCTTTTGCATCAATATAAAGTGGATCATATATAGTGCTCATGACACGTCAGCATCATTCTTCCTGATTGGCTGAGGCTGACTGCAAGTCATTATGGGCAAGCCCTGCAGCCAGGGCCCCGGCAGGGTCATGTGCTCTACCTTCTCCATCCTCCCCGTCATGCTGTCTTCAGATCCTCAGATTGAGGACACCATTTTAAAAGATTCGGAAGATGAATTTTTAGTAAATGCTAAACAAATTCTCTCATCTCTAAGCAGAAAGCATCCTAAAGTAGAAATAGTAAGTTGTCCAGCTCACCCGATTTCATCCTGTGATTCAATGCGCGGAGCAGACCCAAGCCAGTCCAAACATCACAACATGTAGAAAAATGGAGGCTCCAGCACTCGTGGTAAAGTTTTGTCAATCCCGGTCTTTATTGCACCAAATTGTATATACAAGTACAGTGGCACCCCTCTTCACTCCCCCAGATTCTGCCACTGTACTTGTATATACAATTTGGTACAATAAAGACCGGGATTGACAAAACTTTACCACGAGTGCTGGAGCCTCCATTTTTCTACACGTTCATAAAGCATCCTATATGGGAGCTCCACACCCACCACATTTCCTTTAATTTATAACCCCTTCCCACTGCAACCATTTTTCGTTTTTAGCACTTTTATTTCTCTTCCCCACCATCCAAATTCTTAACATGAATACGGCTTCTCTCCTGTATGAATTCTTTGATGGCTCTCAAGATGTGATTTCTGAGTAAAACATTTCCCACATTCTGAACATGAATATGGCTTCTCTCCTGTATGAATTCTTTGATGGCTCTCAAGATGTGATTTCTGAGTAAAACATTTCCCACATTCTGAACACGAATACGGCTTCTCCCCTGTGTGAATTCTCTGATGCCTCTCCAAAACGGATTTGTAAGTAAAACATTTTTGACATTCTGGGCAGGAAAATGGCTTATCCCCATTGTGAGATTTTAAATGTTCAGAAACCTGTGGTTTCTGGGTAAAACAGTTTCCAAATTCTTGGCATGAAAATGGCTTCTCCCTTATGTGGCGTCTTTGATGTAGAAGAAGAACAGATTTTCTAGTAAAACATTTCTCACATTCTGAACATGGATATGGCTTCTCACCTGTATGACTTCTGTGATGTTTGATAAGATTTGATTTCTGAGTAAAACATTTGCTACATTCTGAACATGAATACGGCTTCTCCCCTGTGTGAAGTCTTTGATGTAAAAGACGAGACGATTTTGTAGTAAAATATTTCTCACATTCTGAACATGAATACAGCATCTCCCCTGTGTGAATTCTCTGATGTTTGACAAGTTTTGACTTATGGCTAAAGTATTTCCCACACTCAAGACATGGAAATGGCTTCTCCTCTGTGTGAATTCTCTGATGTTTAACACAATCTGATTGACAAGTAAAACATTTCCCACAATCCAAACATGAATACGGTTTCTCCCGTGTGTGAATTCTCTGATGGACAACAAGAGAAGATTTCTGAGTAAAACGTTTCCCACAGTCTGAACATGAATACGGCTTCTCTCCCGTGTGAACTCTCTGATGCCTCTCAAGTTCTGATTTGTGAGTAAAACATTTCCCACAGTCTGAACATGGATACAGAGTCATCCTTGCATGATGTTTTTCATGTTGAAAAAGAACCGATTTCAAACCAAAACGTTTCCCACATTCTGAACATGAATATGGCTTTTCCACTGTGTGAATAATTTGATGGCTCATAAAATCTGATTTCTGAGTAAAACATTTCCCACATTCTGAACATGGATATGACTTCTTCCCTTTCTGAGCTCTTAGGGCTCCCTCACCCCTTTTGTGGCTTGCATTCTGGTTAACAGTCTGTGATGAATCAGAAGATTGGATTTGTTTAGAAGGATCAGATAAAACCGTTTTGCTGTGAAGGGTGGATGGTACATCTGGGATAATGGCACAATCTTCATACATATCTGATGTGACACCCGGATCATCTGCATTATAATCTGTAGATATCAATTGTCCCTCCGAGCTCCCAGTACAGTCATCTGACAAGAACAACATTTTGTAAAATTATTTTTAATAATATAATTTTTTTTTAATAACACTGATATATTTTAACATATAAAAATGCACTTTAGTGCAGGGCAGTGGAGAGGAACAGTGCGGTGATGTATGAGGAAGCCATGGCTATGGAGTCAGCGTAAGGCCTGATTACTATTCTCTATTAAAATTCTTTGTACAAAATAATTTGCCTTAAAGGGAACCTGTCACCTGTAGGTCGTGGCTCTCACAGGGGGCAGCATAGTGTAGTCACAGGCCCGATGATTTCAGCGGTCTGTCACATCTGTGCTGGCAGTCAGTACTGACAAGCCGAACCCCACAGTGTGCACCAGGGCTGCGAGGGAGACAAGTCCGATAAGTGACTACCTCTACCCTCCCCTGCCTCCGGACCAAGACTGACTTTCCTATGCACAACTGGAAAGAATCCTGCCAGTGAACGTCGGGAGGAGGCGGATGGTGGAGGTTGTGAGCCTCATCGGACTCATCTCCTTCCCAGAGCTGGCATGTGCTGTGGGGTTTGGCCTATCGGTAATCTAAAAGTATTGACTGCCAGCACAGAAGTGATAGGTTCCCTCTACAGAGCATCTGTCAGCAGGATCAACCCCATTAAACCAGGCTTACTGTTTGTTAGAGTTAATCATACTGAGTGAAACGACCCCTCCGTTCTTTAACAAGAGCTCCAAAACTGCATGTGAGGATCAGGAATTATAAGTAAATAATTGTGGCAGAGTCACTAATAAGGGGGCACTGGGAGATCTGTAAAGGGGCAAGCAATAGAATTGTCACCGGTGCCCTCCACAAAACAGTCCCCACTTTCCTGGTGCGTTCTCTATACAGACTATGCCCCCGCTAATGTGCTCCCTAAGGCGTCAGCAAGGGGACCATTAGAGGATGGGTGGGGGGCAGTGCTGGAGTCTTAAGTAGGAGCAGAATGGTAGTCGGAAATTGTGGCAGGTTGTCACGGACAGCTGGGAAGCTGAGCAGAGTGGGGGCGATTGCTTACTTATCCGGAATCTCCTAGTATATAGGACCGGCCAGAGGCAACCAGTATTTAGGGTTGGTGACCTGCTTTTATTAGACTGTGGAAATGCTGTTAGACTCTGCCCTGAAAGTCCAGTCCTGCTGAATGGGTTCACAAAGGGAAGAACAGGTGACAACTCCAGCCTTCTGATCAGCACTGTGGGATATCAGGTGGTCAAACAATTAAAGGGGTTGTTCAGTTACTGACCTTTTCTACAGACCCCACATCGAGGACCCCACATATAAGATGTACTTTTCCCGCCAAAAGTGTGTGTGGGGGGGGGGGGGGGAGAAATGTCAGTGCATCTTATAAAGCGAATACTAGTGAGTGCTTCCATTATTCAGTTATACCGTGTAGGAAACGCAGTAAAAATAAAACCCATTGCACTGTGGTTGAACTGCACTTTAAGTCATAATGACTCAGAGAAAGCCGGGAGTAAAAAATGGAAATTCTAAGACAAAAAATGGCCCAGGGCTGAAAGGGTTAAGAAAGTAGCGCTGTCCTATCTAGTCATTACTGGATCCTAAGTGACAATCACGGCCAAGTCAGTCTATAAGACGCAGTTTTTCTCCTTGTTATGTGAAGTGTTACCTGAATTCATCTCAAGGGGCTAAGGCAGATCAGGCCTTCCCACCGATGAAGAGATTGTTGGTCTCTCCCGCGTTCTGGTCTATGTTGACCACACCAAGCCTTTTACCCTGTATACTGAGGGAAGCTTGGAGAGGCTGGGGGCAATCCTGACCCAAATTCAAGATGGTGGGGGGCGAGTAATGGCCTATACTAGCAGAGCACCGAGAGGTGGAGGGAAGAACCCGGAGAGAACTATTAGGCCACAGCTGCTGGGGGTAGTACAGGATTTCACTGAGAGGTTTAATGGCATCTTGTTGGCAGCAGAATTTTGTGTAGTGGACAAACATCATCGCCAAGTGACTTGGGACACCGCCGTCTCGGGGTGGGGGGTGCAGAGCAGCAGTAAATGGCCAGGAGGACAAAGATCAAATACAAGGTACGGTACTGACATAGCAGTGGGAATACTGCTGTTCTGCGACCCAGTAGAAAACAGCCAGTGGTCCCAGTAATACAATGTTAGAAGATATAACCTTCCTCTTCCATGGCTGAGATCTATGACTAAGCCCCCATACTCTTACAGCCAACTGAACATTCAAATACAATGGTAAAGAAATCGGCTGGCGCTCTCTATCTGGCTCTGTATGGATCAAGCACAGAACCAAGTAGGTTAACCTACTAACACGTGTACTTCCATAATCAGAACATTAGGACGATTGTGGACGTCCAGATGTATACTTACCTGTAAGTGGAATGCTATGCGCTTTATTTCATTTTAGGTTTAATGTTCATGTGCACTGACAGTATATATTGTTAGTGTGATATTTTAATAAAATGTTTTTCATATATACCACATGGTTCTGTGATTGATCCATACAGAGCCAGATAGAGAGCGCCGGCCTATTTCTTTACCATTACATTTTCCTTCTTTGACAGTGGGTTTGTCTTAAGGTGTCTGCACCCGCTCCATACTTAGGTGTAGTATAAGCCACTGGACGTTTACTCCTTTTTTGAACATTCAAATAATTGCTCCTAGAAGGAGTCATTGCACTGAGGTGTCAGGAGGAAAAGGAACCCGCAGTGGAGGTGGGAGCCGAAATCCTATGAAGTGGCATGGCAGCCCAATCCTCATCATATTTTAGAAGATTACGGAAGGTACCCGCGGCCTGTATAGACGACACATATGGTGACACCTTGCACATTCATAATTTGGACACCAGAATCCAGTGCAGTCCAGAGTGTGACATGAGGCCTGTGAAATGCTGCACAGAGGGACACCAGGACACGTCCAGGAGATTCATGGAAGAGACCTGTCACCCTGATATTACTGACCAAGTCCTGGAGAGTTACAGCGCAGACCTGAGGGAGTCGTTACCACCTTGGTGTAATGGGCTAGGATCAGCGGGAACATTCCTACTGCTTCCTCCTCTCCTGTCTACTAGTATGTTTGGGGCAGTTGCTATGTATTATACAGTAGCTGATCTCTTGCTCAGCCGACCGCTCTTCTGTAGCTCACCTTGTTTGGAGAGGAGCTCCTGACTGGTTAGCCTCGCTGTAAATATTCCTAGTTTCTGCAGGGGGCTGCTGGTTATAGTGTAAGCTCTGTGCCTTTCAGTCCAGTAATCCTTTTATTTTCTAGTATCTCTCCTAGTTTTCTTCATCGGTGTACTTTTGTTCTTATGGTTATGGTGGATTTACATGAGCCAATTATTGGGCAGATTATCAGGAACGACCGTACCTGCGAATGCTCGTTCACGACAATCTGCCCGTGTAAATGTGCTGCCGATGACCTAATGAATGAGCGAAACAGGCCTTAGTGTTCTCCTGTTGTTTGTTTTAGGGTCAGTTTTACAGATTAGTGTTTTCCATAAGAATGTCTGTAGGGACAGTGAGGGTCAGTGATGGTATTGGGGTCAGCGTCTAAGGACAGATCTAGGGAAAGCTCCAGTCAGGGTCACTTATTGTCTGTTCAATCATCCGCTCACCATATAACCCCCATCATCCGTTTGTTCAACCATCTGATTACCATTCCCATCTCGGTCCAGTCATCTACTGATGAGTTCTATATCTGATATGTGCTTTGTATTATTCTTCATGGGACGGTCCGGCTGTTACACAGTTTGGTCCTACTGTAAGTCCTGGGGGTATCTGAGTACTGGGGGACACTGTAAGGACCTGGGGAAGGCGCCTGCTATTGGGGAAGTCCAGTTCAGGGTCATTACAGTTACAGACTCGTCTCTGCTTCATGTAGTGGTCACTACTCACCTGGGCTCTTATCTGTAGGACTGTCCTCCTTACACTGGTCATCGCCCCTCACATCTGTCTCTGTAGGAATGTCCTCCTTGTATTCCTCATCACCCCTCACATCTGTCTCTGTAGCATTAATATTGCGCAGATCTTCATCCTGATATAAAATCTGTGAAGCAAATATTGTAAGTTACAGGACAGTCGGACAAGTTGTGAGAAATATTTTACATGACTGAAAAAGATCGTTAAAGGGGTCATCATCCAACTTTATCAGATCCCTTCAGAGTGACAGGACTTGTGGTGGGTTCATACTTAGCTGATCCCCATCACTGGTTGCCGGTTTCATCACTCCACGACAGCCTCCGCAGGTACTGGGACTCTGGGAATCAACATCCCATTGATGGGGGCATGTGACCACTGCAGGTAACCAATGGCCGCAGCAGTGACTAGTGATAGGGAAAATTTACGATACCTGACCATCCTGTGGAAGGAGAAAATGCGGACATCTCTCTGGTGTTGTCCTCTGACTGGATCTCTCTGCAGGAGACACAGAGACTGGACTCAGACTTTACAGACAGAGAATTCCAGGACATTTGTATTTAGTTCTGTCCGTTACCTGGAGATGTGAGGGGCTGGTCTTCCTCCATCTTGACGTCCTTGTACAGACCCTTGTGTCCTTCTAAATACTCACACTCCTCCATGGAGAAATAGACAGCGACATCCTGACACCTTATAGGAACCTGACAACACAATGACACCGTCATCACCCAGACCCCTCCAGTGCTGTGACTGTATAATGTCCCAGCATTCCCGGCGGTGTCACCTCTCCAGTCAGCAGCTCCATCATCTTGTGGACGACTTCTAGGATCTTCTCATTGTTCTTCTCATGTATCAGATTACTAGACGTCTTCTTCACTGTGGAGTAATCCTGTTCATAGACATAATAATAAATGTCACCATGTACATTCCAGAGTCCATCACTTCTACAGCCATGTCCACCTGTAATTACCATAGATGATGGTGTAATGTGACATCATCAGAACCTCTCACCTCTCCAGTCACATCCCCTGTAATTACCATAGATGATGGTGTAATGTGACATCATCAGAACCTCTCACCTCTCCAGTCACATCATCTGTAATTACCATAGATAATGGTGTAATGTGACATCATCAGAACCTCTCACCTCTCCAGTCACATCACCTGTAATTACCATAGATAATGGTGTAATGTGACATCATCAGAACCTCTCACCTCTCCAGTAAGCAGGAAGAGTATCTCTAGGGTAAGATCTAATATCCTCTCCGCCATCTTGTCCCCGTCTCCATCCATTATCTGGTACTGATGATGTCATCGGACAATCCTATATCACAGGAACCTGAATGGAAGAAGAGGAGTCAATGTAGAATCCGCATGAAATCCCATAGAAATGCTTATGATGACCGGAGATGATGAGGGACATTTGGGGAGAAATCAGAGGAGATGAGGTCTTCTCTCTATTGTCTGGAATGATGACTAGAAGATCTCATCAGGGCAGTTCCTCCACGTTTGAGGTCACAGCAGTGTAAAGTATGGTGCACCCTCACACGACCCCTACATACAATCCCTGGCTGAAGTGGTGATACACCCGACCAATCAGCTGTTTGAGGAGACCGTGGCTCGCCGGTGAGCGCTGCAGTCTTCTTGCAGGTCACCAAGCGTCGTCTTTTGTAAAGTGGTTGTGCTTGATATCGCAGCTGTGACCGGTGAATGTGACATCACATGGCCTTGGAAGAGGCGTAAGAGGTCACCGAGCGCAGCAGCCTCTTCATACAGCTGATCGGTGGGGTCCCGGGAGTAGGAGCCCCCCGATCTCATGACCTATCCTGAAGATCGGTCATCAATATGATAATTCCAGAAAACCCATCTGACACCACTACTTTATGAGAGGGTCTACAGGAATGTCCAGTTCACCCGGAGGAAGTCTTCTGGGTGAACCGGAGACAAGGAGGGAAGACGCCGGAGATGGCGGCCGGACCGGTCATGGAGGGACAGGAAGACGATTTCTGTTCTTCCTTCTTGATCCAATTCATCTCTAGTTCAGGTCAAATGTTGACCAACGACCCGATTCTGGGGCCGGAGCCAGACTTTGTTTTTTCGAAGGCCCCAATTTACATAATAAATTGTCCCCCAGCAGCTCGAGACCAGATCCGGTTCATCATTCACATGGAGGCTGCACCGGAAGGAGCGGAACGTTAGAACTGCCTGAGCTGTATCTGCAGGACTGACTGGACAGTGAGGGGAACTATAACCTGTGACCACGTAGGTGTGGACTGTGCGGAGCCCCCACGTGGCCTGCAGCATGTGGGACACGCCCTGCGCAAGTTACAAACCAGGACACGAGAAGATGGAATATAAAGAGGGGTCTAGAAAAGCAGCGCGTGGCTCTGCATCTCCAGCCTGGACGGGACCCCTAAGGGCCGGACCTGGTGAGAGATAAGGGGGGGGGGGTCCGGTGAAGGCCATTAATCGGAGGGAAGCTGAATGGTCCACGGGTCATGGACCTCACAGCCCAGTTACCTAAACAGGACCTCACCCTCCCGGCTGGTACAGAGGGATCCCCAGTGTGATAGGGATGATGGGCAAGTAGTCATGGAGCGGACCATGGGGAACCTCCTCTCTGATTGGTCCTTTATAGTGACATGGTATTTAAAAAGCTGGAAGCAGCAACTGTGAACAAGTAACATTGGATTCTATGGATTTTGCATTTTAACAGGAACTTCATAATAGGGACATTTTCCATTTTTTACTCCCAGCCTTCCCGGAGCCATAACTTTATTTTCCCCTTAACATAGATGACGAGGACGTTAACATCGCCGGACGAGGACTTGTTATTTGTGGGACCAGTTGTACTTTGTAATGGCGCCATTTACGGTTCTACACAATGTAGTGGGAAGCGGGAAAAAAAATACCAACTAGGGGGATAAAAAAAAAGCGGGAAAAAAAAAAAAACACACACAATTCCGCCAGATTAATGGGTTTTGCAGTTTCAGCATTTCCTGGCCGGTTCCCCTCATCCTCCGGTCAGTACGATTACAGCGATACCACGTTTATAGAGGTTTTCTTGTGTTTTAATACTGAAAAAATAAAAACTTTGGAAAAAAACAAATGTTTTCTTTTCATCACCATCTTCTGACCGCCATAACGTGTGCGGCGCTGTGTGCGCATTCTGAGTCTGCTTCTCACTGACGCTGTATTGGGGTGTGGATGAAGTTTTTTCTATTTTGCCGTTTGCGCTAAATATTTGTATATTTTAATAGCGGTGCTGTTTCCTCAGACGGAGGCGCCCGCGACGTGTGTTGTTTATGTAATTTTAATTTTGGGGAAAGGAGGGGGGGGGGTGTGGTTATTTTTTTTTTTTAACCCCGTTTTATAGTTCTAGGTTTTTGCGCCTCCAGGTGCCGTGATCATGAGCCCCGGTGGATGTGGCGGCTGCTGCTGGATCGGACGCCATATTTAACCCCTTCACTCCCCATGACGTACATCTACGTTATCGGTCGTGTGTTTAAAGATGGCGCCCGCTCCTGCCCGCCATAGCCGCCTGCTTCTTTTAGCCGACACCTGCAACTAATGTCCGCAATCAGCAGTAATGCCGATCGTGGAAATTTAACCCCTCAGATGCAGTGCTCAATCCTGACCACGGCATCTGAGCGCGCTCCCCCGTGTGGCGATCAGAGGAGCTGGAGCGTGTATGCAGCAGCCCCCGTCTTTATAAATGACAGAAGGCTGCTGCATAGTATTTCCTATGGAGCACTTGCCTGTTACAGGCTCCATAGGAAAGTAGTGAAATCAGCATAGACTCCAATGCACCTGCATTGGAGTCTATGATATCAGCAATCAGATGATTGCATGTTATAGTTTCCATAGGGAACTATAAGAAAAAAAAAAAAAGTGTAAAAAAAAAAAAAAAGTGAAAAATTCTAATCAAATCACCTCCCTTTTCTCAAAATAAAAATAAAAGAACAAAATTTAAAAAAAATACACATCATGGGTGTCGATGTGCAAAAATGCCCTTAGTATAATAATAAAAAAATATATTCCCCATTCGGCAAACAGCAAAACTGAAAAAAGTGTCCAAATGGCTGATTTGCCGTTTTTGGTCGCTTCATTTTCTACAAAAAAATTTAATAAAAATTGATCAAAAAGTCATACCCACCCCAACGGTATCAATGAAAAATTCAGATCGTCCCGCAAAAAATGAGCCCCCATACAGCTCCGTAAACATAATTTCAAAAAAGTTATAAGGGTCAAAATTTGGCGACAAAGAAATAAAACAGATTTTTTTCCCACTTTTTTTTTATTTTTTTTATCACTTTCAAAACGCAATAAACACTATACATATAAGGTATCGCCGGATTCATACTGACCTGCAGAATAAAAGTAACTGGTCAGTTTCATCGTAAATCGAACATCGTAAATAAAAAACCCATAAAACTGTGGTGGAATTTTTTTCTTGCAATTTCACCCCATTTGGAATTTTTTTCCGGCTTCCCACTACATCATATGCAATATTAAATGGGGATGTTGGAAAGTACAACTTGTCCCGCAAGAAACAAGCCCTCATACAGCTATGGGAACCGACAAATAAAAAAAAGTTATGGCTTTGGGTAGGCAGGGAGCGCAAAACGAAAAAAAAAATGATGATTACACTTACCGGTAATCGGATTTCCCTGACCCCACGACAGCACCTTAGAGAGATGGCTCCGCCTCCAGGACAGGAAACCTGCGGCATAAAAAGGTGGAGCCACTCTCCCGCCTCAGTGAGTTTCCAGAGCATGAGAGGGACTCCCCCTTACGTTAGTTTAAATTTCATACATATATACACTTTTTTGCGACACCCGTGAACACACAGCCCTACACCAAAGGGAGGGAATAAAGAGGTGCTGTCGTGGGGTCAGGAAAATCTGATTATTGGTAAGTGTAATCATCATTTTTCCCCTCCCCCACGACAGCACCTTAGAGAGAGATTTCAGAGATCATCCTCAGGGTGGGCGACAGTGCCCAAGACCTTTGTGCCAAAGAGTGGGTCAGAAATAGAATCGAGCTGAAGCCTATAGTGCTTATAGAAAGTGGACGGAGAAGACCAGGTAGCTGCCCGACAAATCTGTTCTATGGATACACTGGCCCTTTCCGCCCAGGAAGTGGACACCGCCCTCGTGGAATGCGCTCTCAAAGAAACAGGAGGAGAAACACCAGATACTGAATATGCCGAGGATATGGCTTCTCTAATCCAGAGGGCAATAGATGCCTTAGAGGCCGTATTACCTTTCCTAACCCCACTAAATAGTACAAATAAGGCAGAAGATTTTCTCCAATCTTTAGTTACTTCCAGATACTGCAAAATACACCTCCAAGGGAATGCAGCTCCTTTTCTCTGTCATTCTTCGGTTCTGAAAAGAAAGCTGGAAGAACTACCTCCTGAGCCCTATTTGACCTAGAAGGGACTTTCGGCATCTGGTCTCAGCACCACTCTATCCTCTCGGACAGTCATAAAAGGGGGGTTAATGGAGAGGGCTTGAATCTCACCAACCCTCCTTGCTGACGTTAAGGGTAAGTAATTTAGTTGAGCAAGAATCTAGTGGCTCAAAAGGATGCTTGCCTAAGGCATTCAAATACTAGGTTAAGATCCCAGGGAGGAAATATAGTGCCCTTCACCCGGCATCACCCTGTCAACTGCCTTAAAAAACCTAACCACCCATGGGTCCATGGCTAAACTCCTTCTCCCTAAGACTGACAATGCTGACACCTGCACCTTCAGTGTACTTTTTGCTACCCCGAGGGACAACCCTCTCTGGAGGAATTGTAACACCTGTACAACTGAGAATTCTAACGGCCAAGAAACTCTACCTACACCTAGAAAGGATAAGAACCTTCTCCAGACTCGCGCATAGATAACGTTAGTCACCTCTTTCCTACTTTTCATCAGAGTGGAAACAACTTCTTTAGAAAATCCCTGACTGGCTAAAAATGACCTTTCAAATTCCACGCCGAAAGGTGTAGAGACTCTACCTCCAGGTGGAATACTGGACCCTGCGACAACAGGTTTGGGATCTCTGGCAGAATCCATGGGTCCGAAACTGACATGGCTCTCAAAAAGGGAAAACCATGCCCTCTTCGGACAGAAGGGCGCTATTAGAATCACCCTTGCTTCCTCGTACCTGATCTTCCTTATCACTAGTGGAATTAACTGCAGAGGCGGAAATGCATATCCCAGAGGGAAGTTCCATCTCTGGAGGAAGGCATCCACTCCAGATGGGTACTCCCTTGGACTTTTCTGTTTTCCCTTGTGGCAAACATGTCTACTGATGGACTTCTGGATTCAGAGACCATTCCCCCTGACGTAACCTGTGACGACTCAAGAAATCTGCCTGAGTATTCTCGACTCCTCTTATGTGTATGGCTGAAAGATGTAGAACTCTCCCTTCTATTTCTTTGAAAATCCACTCCGTCTCTCTCAGTAAAGAATCTGACCTGGTTCCCCCTTGATGATGAGGTACAAGACGACCGACCGATTGTCGGACATCACTCTTACATGCCTGTTCTGGATCTTTGGTAGAGCTGCTCTCAAAGCTAGTAAGACCGCCCGTAGCTCTTTTCGATTTGAAGAAAAATAGCTCTGACCCTGGGACCATTCTCCCTGAAATATATGATCCTCTACATGAGCCCCCCATAATTTGTCCGTATCTTCAGCCGGGAATAGGAACTTCCTTTCTGCCGCTTCATCCTCTGAAGAGGAGGAATCATCAGAGTCTCCATCCAGAGAATGAGACTCGCGGTCTTCGGACTCCACATCCGACTCTTTCCTCACCGCTCTTCTCCTCTTCCTACCGATTTCAGGGACACTTTAACCTCGGACATAAGAGACTTCAAATCCCGCAGAATACCCCGAGTCTCTTCCGCCACAGTTTTCTCAATGCACTGGGGACAGAGCTTCTTAACATACGAAGATGTCAGCGGACATTTGCAGATAGCGCATTCCTTATTCTTTTTCTTGGCCACCGTCTACTGAAAGGAAACAGCCTTAACCCTTTAAGGACCAAACATTAGAACTCACAATACCGGTGGCAGGATCTCAATGTCTGCGCCTTCAGACCTCCTTTCCTCTTCCATTATAGTAGGTAACCCTGCAAACAGTTACCATGTGCCACCAGAGTGCCCCTGTACCCTGCAGACTCACCACGCCACGGACACCACTGAGACAGGACCCCTCCGGATCGCTGCCATACCTTGCTGCCGCTCTTGAAGACTTCCTGTATGATGTCATCATTCTGCGCCCGCGTCCCGTGGCGTCCTGGCTGGTCCGCGTTTAGCTGGGGCCCTCTGGCCACACCTCCTACGATGGTGTGGTCCTCCTCACCTGAGGGACCGACACCTTCTGCGGACTCCGGACCGCCGCCGCTCTCGCCTATTCCTTCAGCCCCAAACCTATGGGAGAGGAATCTGTGCCAGGTAAGAAATTGCTGTCCCTGACCCTCCAGAATCTACCAAGGCTTCCAGGTCAGGACAACCCGAACTGCAGACAGGAAACCTCCCTGAGGCGGGAGAGTGGCTCCTCCTTTATATGCTGCAGGTTTCCTGTCCTGGAGGCGGAGCCATCTCTCTAAGGTGCTGACGTGGGGGAGGGGGAAAAAAACCTCTGGGCTTGAAAGGGTTAAAGTCCCTATAAACATGTCGCTGGTTTTATCCTGTTCTCGGCTTCTCCCTGTGAAGCAGCACCAACCCAGTCACATCCAGCAGACTGCGAGGAGGATCCTGCAGCACTCATAATGCACTGCACTACTGAAGCATCAGCTGTGACAGACATCACACACTGCACTACTGAAGCATCAGCTGTGACAGACATCATACACTGCACTACTGAAGCATCAGCTGTGACAGACATCATACACTGCACTACTGAAGCATCAGCTGTGACAGACATCACACACTGCACTACTGAAGCATCAGCTGCCACAGACATCACACACTGCACTACTGAAGCACCAGCTGTGACAGACATCATACACTGCACTACTGAAGCATCAGCTGTGACAGACATCATACACTGCACTACTGAAGCATCAGCTGTGACAGACATCATACACTGCACTACTGAAGCACCAGCTGTGACAGACATCATACACTGCACTACTGAAGCATCAACTGTGACAGACATCACACACTGCACTACTGAAGCATCAGCTGTGACAGACTTCATACACTGCACTACTGAAGCATCAACTGTGACAGACATCACACACTGCACTACTGAAGCATCAGCTGTGACAGACATCATACACTGCACTACTGAAGCATCAACTGTGACAGACATCATACACTGCACTACTGAAGCACCAGCTGTGACAGACATCATACACTGCACTACTGAAGCATCAACTGTGACAGACATCACACACTGCACTACTGAAGCACCAGCTGTGACAGACATCATACACTGCACTACTGAAGCATCAACTGCCACAGACATCATACACTGCACTACTGAAGCACCAGCTGTGACAGACATCACACACTGCACTACTGAAGCACCAGCTGTGACAGACATCATACACTGCACTACTGAAGCACCAGCTGCCAGACATCATACACTGCACTACTGAAGCATCAGCTGCGACAGACATCATACACTGCACTACTGAAGCATCCGCTGTGACATCCATCATACACTGCACTACTGAAGCACCAGCTGTGACAGACATCATACACTGCACTACTGAAGCATCAGCTGTGACAGACATCATACACTGCACTACTGAAGCACCAGCTGTGACAGACATCATACACTGCACTACTGAAGCATCAGCTGTGACAGACATCATACACTGCACTACTGAAGCATCAGCTGTGACAGACATCACACACTGCACTACTGAAGCACCAGCTGTGACAGACATCATACACTGCACTACTGAAGCATCAGCTGTGACAGACATCATACACTGCACTACTGAAGCACCAGCTGTGACAGACATCATACACTGCACTACTGAAGCATCAGCTGTGACAGACATCATACACTGCACTACTGAAGCATCAGCTGTGACAGACATCACACACTGCACTACTGAAGCACCAGCTGTGACAGACATCACACACTGCACTACTGAAGCATCAGCTGTGACAGACATCATACACTGCACTACTGAAGCATCAGCTGTGACAGACATCACACACTGCACTCCTGACTGCGGCCCCCGGCTCCCCGTACCTGCTCCTCCTCATGCCGGGGCTCTCCCTCCCGCTGTCCGGACATCAGAGCCTCTTTACAGGACGTTTCCAGCAGAACTTCCTCTTTCCCTCAGGTTCCTGGAGTTTTCCTCTCCCAGCATGCTTTGCGGTGTGACGTCGCAGGGCTGGCCCTGCCCGGCACACTGGTCAGTCAGCACTAGCCCCGCCCCCTACACCTCCGGCGGCCATGTTAGTACACCCAGACATGGCTCCTGCTCCTCTCCTTACATCACTGAGGGCCACAGGCGCTTCCCTCACCATCTCCAGAGCCCCAAACACTGGGAGCGGCCAGCACAGCCGTATCTAAGCCTCTCATGTGAGATACAGCCTGCTGAGCCTGGATCACAGCTTCTCTTGTGTGATACTGTCTGCTGAGCTGTGTATCTAATCCTATCCTGTGTGATACTGTCTGCTGAGCTGTGTATCTAATCCTATCCCGTGTGATACTGTCTGCTGAGCTGTGTATCTAATCCTATCCTGTGTGATACTGTCTGCTGAGCTGTGTATCTAATCCTATCCTGTGTGATACTGTCTGCTGAGCTGTGTATCTAATCCTACAGTGTGTGATACGTATTTAGTCCTCATGCCCCCCCCCCATATCCCACCTCTCCTCCTCCCCCCCCATATCCCACCTCTCCTCTTCCCCCCCCCCCCCCCATATCCCACCTCTCCTCTTCCCCCCCCCCCCATATCCCACCTCTCCTCTTCCCCCCCCATATCCCACCTCTCCTCTCCCTCCCCCCCATATCCTGCCTCTCCTCTCCCCCCCCCCCCTCCATCTCATGAGGGAAAGACAAGAAACCCCCATATCCCGTTTTATCCCTCCCGCGGCGTCCATATCTTCTCTCGCTCTTTCTGTATCTTCCTCCTCTTTTCCGTCGCCTCCTTCTTTCGTTCCGGGAATTCTCCGGTATAATATCCTCAGGGCCCCGGACGGACACATCGTCTGCCCCTCCCCCCTCATTGACAGCCATAACAGATTTTATTCTCCATTAAGGGTTAAATGAAGGAAAAACACTTACGCCATTTGTATTTATGTCATTTACCGATCCCCATTGTCTCCATATTGTAAGTTTTTTCCGAGCTCTCACTAAATAATTACTATTTACTTAACCCCTTCCAAGGCAGTGACGTACATCTGAAGCGGGCACCATAGACACCTGGGGCTAATGTCTGTGATCGGCAACAATGTGAGGCCCGGGCGATACCAGCCGGTCTTGGGTGGGGCTCAGAGCTCTCTGCCTCCTCCCATTGTATGCATGGTCACATGCTGGAGGTTACTGGGAGATTGCTTTGAGTCGGACCTTGCGCACCTGTAATTCGCCCACTGGCTCCTGGTATTGCCCATACGGCTCAGGTAGGTTTAGCGTTAGGTTCCCGAGCTACTTGAGAAACCTTGGCGCGGTGCTCGGGCTCAGATATGTCCTCCAAGCAGGGTATGTTGGCTAATTCTCAATTTTATACCAGTACGAGGGTTGGTAAGACCGCAGAGTGCACCTGTATTTGTTTTTGTTATGTTATTTTGACTGCTTATCACATCCACACAATTGCTATCCTGTGTAGGATGTCCATTGTGGTACTTGTGGTCCGCTGCAGGCATCCTCCATTGTATGCATTTTTGCTGGGGATCGCCATTAGCAACAGGCCACAAGTGCAGGATCTGCCCCCCCGGTATAGATGCACCACTGCATACGGGGTTGAGCACTTCCTGCTTTTTAATACCACGCCAGTTTGTAGCATGACTGTGTGGGGGGGAGCGTGGGGGACACGACTGTGTGGGGGGCAGTGTGGGGGACACGACTGTGTGGGGGGCAGCGTGGGGGACACGACTGTGTGGGGGACACGACTGTGTGGGGGGCAGCGTGGGGGACACGACTGTGTGGGGGACACGACTGTGTGGGGGGCAGCGTGGGGGACACGACTGTGTGGGGGGCAGCGTGGGGGACACGACTGTGTGGGGGCAGCGTGGGGGACACGACTGTGTGGGGGGCAGCGTGGGGGACACGACTGTGTGGGGGCAGCGTGGGGGACACGACTGTGTGGGGGGCAGCGTGGGGGACACGACTGTGTGGGGGGCAGCGTGGGGGACACGACTGTGTGGGGGACACGACTGTGTGGGGGGCAGCGTGGGGGACACGACTGTGTGGGGGACACGACTGTGTGGGGGGCAGCGTGGGGGACACGACTGTGTGGGGGACACGACTGTGTGGGGGGCAGCGTGGGGGACACGACTGTGTGGGGGACACGACTGTGTGGGGGGCAGCGTGGGGGACACGACTGTGTGGGGGCAGCGTGGGGGACACGACTGTGTGGGGGGCAGCGCGGGGGACACGACTGTGTGGGGGCAGCGCGGGGGACACGACTGTGTGGGGGCAGCGCAGGGGACACGACTGTGTGGGGGGCAGCGCGGGGGACACGACTGTGTGGGGGGCAGCGCGGGGGACACGACTGTGTGGGGGGCACGACTGTGTGGGGGGCAGCGTGGGGGACACTACTGTGTGGGGGCAGTGTGGGCAAAATTACTGTATGGGGGCAGTGTGGGGGAAATTACTGTGTGGGGGGCAGCATGGGGGCGTTGTTATTGGGGAGGCACTGTAGGGGCCATTCTATTATTTCTGGGGACACTATACAGGGATTATTGCCTGGAGCACAGTATAGGGTGTTATTATTACTGGGGGGTCTCTAGGGGACATTATAGCTGCTGTGGACACTATAGGAACATTTGGGGTCATTTATCAAACTGGTGTAAAGCAGAACTGGATTAGTCGCCCATAGCAGCCAATCAGATTCCACCTTTCATATTTGACAGCTCCTTTGGAAATCCAGTTCTACTTTACACCAGTTTGATAAATGACCCCAATTACGTCTATTAGGGTCAGGGGCGTTGCTAGGGTCTGGAGACATCCGGGGCACAAGCCCATGTGAAGCCACGCCCCCACCCCATAAAGCCACGCCCTTATCACCACGGGGGGGGGGGTGGCGCCTTCACAGTAGTTATTAACCCCTTTCAGCAGTCCCCCCTTCAGTGAATGGGGGACTGCTGAAAGGGGTTAATAACTACAGTAAAAGGGCCTAGCTGTCTGGGCAACCCCACAGATCATCCTAACCTATGATCAGCCTAATTTCAAATTAAGCAAACCCCCAACTATAAACTAATCACAGAAGTTGGAACCCATTAACCCCCTTTGTACTTGTTCGCGGGATCCCGCGCCGCAGAACAAAATTGCGAACCGAAGTGACTGAAGTTCTGAACTCATGCCTGTGCAACCTGCAAGTAGCGGAACAAGTACAAGGGGGGTTGGGGGATGATCTGTGGGATTGCTCAGACGGCTAGGAATAGCCTAATAAAAAATAAAAAAAATCCCACCAGCATAGGCGTGCGCAGCCTATTGCATTAGAGTGTGCACCCTAAAGCACAAACACACACACCGCGTGTATGTATGTATATATTATATACATATATATATATATATGCACTCACCTAAATAATTATTAGTGCCCCCATACTAATACGGTGTTGGACCCCCTTTTGCCTTCAGAACTGCCTTAATTCTACATGGCATTGATTCCACAAGGTGCTGATAGCATTCTTTAGAAATGTTGGCCCATATTGATAGGATAGCATCTTGCAGTTGATGGAGATTTGAGGGATGCACATCCAGGGCACGAAGCTCCCGTTCCACCACATCCCAAAGATGCTCTATTGGGTTGAGATCTGGTGACTGTGGGGCCATTTTAGTACAGTGAACTCCTTGTCATGTTCAAGAAACCAATGTGAAATGATTCGAGCTTTGTGACATGGTGCATTATCCTGCTGGAAGTAGCCATCAGAGGATGGATACATGTTCTCATTCTGTTTACGCCAAATTCGGACTCTACCATTTGAATGTCTCAACAGAAATTGAGACTCGTCAGACCAGGCAACATTTTTCCAGTCTTCAACAGTCCAATTTTGGTGAGCTCCTGCAAATTGTAGCCTCTTTTCCACCTCATCACCACGACGGCTACAAGGAGATTGACCCCTGACCTCTGTAGGGGCAGGAACAGAGAGAGGGTTTAAATCCCCCCCTCCCACCACCAACACCAGTGTTTCCTGTCTCTACAGAGGACAGGGGCAGAGAGAGTCTCCCTGTGGGGAGATGAAGATGGTTATTTTCCTGGCACCTACCGGTGTTCCCCCTGCCCTCCTGCGGTCGGCGTACTAATGCTGGGCAGGGGTGAAGGAGGGAGGCCTCGTTCCATTATTAGATGTGAGCCTGCTCCCGGCTGCGATCTCCCGCCGAGCCTTTGGGGCGTTCGCCGGGTGCGCACCGAAGCGCTTCTGAGGGCGGCCGACGTCACTTCCGGTGGACGGAGGGAAGTGACGTCATCCAGGAAGCGTCTCCAGCTTCAAATTTTGGCGCCAGCAAGCGCTGAATGCCTCCTGTACGGCATACCTGGAGCTGTGTGCGGTTATGTCGGCTGAACCCTGCTCCCCTGGAGACCCTCCTGTGCTGCCTACAGTAAGTCCCCTGTGGGGAAGCGCTTGTTACTCTGCTACTTGTTTCTAAACACTGTACCAGGTTGCCTACTCCTCCTCCTCCACTTCTCAGGCTTGGGGCTTTTTTCTCCATGACATTTATTTCATGGCTGATAGGGATTATTTCCCCCAGGTTCCTAAGGAGGCCCAGAAAAAAAATCAGGAAACAGGCCAAATGCGTGTCCTGCCTCAAACGGCTTCCGGACGATTATCGCAAGAAACTCTGCAAGGACTGCATTTCTAGTGTCATTGCGGAAGAACAGCCTTCCTTCCTTGAGGAACTGAGGTCTATGATCCATGATGAAGTGAAGACCTCCTTATCCCAAATTTCCCCCCCTCTCTGGGATCAGCCTCCACCACGGCTGAGTCAGAGAGGAAATTTTGTTTCTCGCTAGATGAAATGCCAGACCTCTTAAGGGCTGTCCGGGCCACGATGGGGATAGAAGACACCCCAAAAGCCCACTCAATACAAGATGAGATGTTTGGGAGACTCCGGGTTAAGAAAACCCGTGTGTTTCCAATTAATGAAAATATTCGAGATATGGTTCTGGATGAATGGTCCAACCCTGAGAAACGGTTGGGGGTTTCCAAATCCTTCAAGAACCGGCTATTATTTGATTCTAATGAGGTGAAGATTTTCAATGAGACTCCCAAAGTGGACATTCAGGTCGCCAAAGTCAATTAAAAGACTGTCTTGCCCTTTGAAGATACCTCACAGTTGCGTGATCCTATGGATAGGAAGGCGGATAGTCTCCTGAAAAAATCATGGGAAGCGGCCATGGTTAATCTGAAAGCTAACATCGCGGCCACCTCGGTAGCCAGGTCCATGAGGTTATGGCTTGACGAGTTAGAAAATCACATTAGAGATAATACCCCAAGGGAAGAGCTACTCAGGTCCCTTCCCTTATTGAAGTCTGCCACAGCCTTCATGGCAGACGCCTCGGCCGAATCTGTTAGATTCGCCGCGAAGGATGAGGGGCTTTCCAACGCTGCCCACTGCGCCTTGTGGATGAAGAGCTGGTCGGGCGACAATACTTCAAAAATGAAGCTATGCTCCATCCCGTTTTCAGGGGAATATGTCTTTGGCCCGGTCTTGGACCGTATCCTGGAAAAGGCCGCGGACAAGAAGAAGGGTTTTCCTGAGGAAAGATCCTTTAAAAGGAAATATCCCTTTCGGGCCCCCTCTAGCCAGAATAAACCCTTCAGGGATAAGGGAAAGTCAGGGCGTTGGAGCTATTCTAAAGGGGGCAAGGGTAGAGGTAACCCCTCTTCCTCCCAAAGTAAGTCCTCCGACAAGCAATGACGCCAGCGTGGGGGGGAGATTGAGGAAATTTCTGACTCCGTGGGAGTCCATTTCCCTGAATCCTTGGGTCCGGGACATCTTAAAATTCGGTTACCAGATCGAACTTTCCTCATCTCCCCCAAACCGCTTCATCATTACGAATCCATGCTCCTCCAGCACTCGTTTAAAAATTCTACAGGGAATTCAGAGCCTTCTAGCTATGGACGTGATAGCACGGGTCCCCCCTTCTCAACTGGGGCAGGGCTTCTATTCAAGCCTTTTTCTGGTGGAGAAGAAAGAGGGGTCTTTCCGTACAATTATAAACCTGAAAGCCTTGAACAAATTCATAACTTATCGAAAGTTCAGGATGGAATCCCTAAAATCCCTGATCCCCTTAATAGGGAAGAACGCCCTGATGTGCTCAGTAGATCTTCAGGACGCCTACTACCACGTCCCAATTCATCTGGAATCCCAGAGGCTCCTAAGATTTGCTATCCAGGATCACAAGGGGGTAACCAGCCACTTCCAGTTTACGGCCCTCCCCTTTGGGATATCATCTGCACCCAGAATCTTTACGAAGCTGGTAGTCGAGATGGTAGCCTTCCTGAGACACAAGGGACTAGTGATTGTTCCATACCTGGACGACTTCCTCTTGGTTGGGAACTCAGAGAACGATCTGAGATCAGACCTACTAACCTTCCTATCTCTCATCCAGGATCTAGGATGGTTGGTGAACCAGAAAAAGTCACATCTGGTACCTTCCAGCACTATCCAGTTTTTAGGGGTCATCCTGGACTCCCGGGCTCAACGTACCTTCCTTCCACCAGACAAGATCAAAAGCCTCCTGAAGATTCGTCGGTTTCAGAACAGGAGGTCTTGTCCCATAAGAGAAGCCATGAGTCTCCTGGGCCTTCTTTCATCCTGCATCCCGTCCGTTCCCTGGAGCCAGTCCCACTTTCGATCTCTTCAGCTATGGATCCTCAGATCTTGGGACAGACGACAGTCCTCACTGAACCACAAGGTTCTGATTCCCCCTGCGGTGAAGGTCTCCCTGAACTGGTGGAAACATTCAGCCAACCTGTCCTTGGGAGTCGCCTGGGAGAAGACCCCCTACATCCAAGTTCTCACGGATGCGAGCGAAAAAGGATGGGGTGCGAAATTGGGAGATCACTTCTTTCAGGGCTCCTGGGTTTCGGTAACCCGCTCCCAATCTTCCAACTTCAGGGAGCTGGAAGCGGTCCGGAAATCTCTGAAGGCGGCATCACATAAAAATACTTTCCGACAATACGACGACAGTGGCGTACCTTTCTCATCAGGGAGGCACGAGATCGGAGAAGCTGATGTCCATCGCAAGAAAAATCTTCGACTGGGCAGAGTCCCGCGTGAGGTCCATCTCCGCAATTCATTTGAAAGGGATACTAAACGTGGAGGCAGACTATCTCAGTCGTCAGTTGATAGACCATACCGAATGGTCTTTGAAGCAGGACGTGTTCCAGACTCTGGTGGAAAAGTGGGGCACTCCGCAGGTGGACCTGTTTGCCTCCAAGAAGAACGCAAAGGTGCCAACATTTTGTTCATTGAACCCTCGAGACAACCCTTGGGCTCTAGATGCGCTGACGATTCCTTGGGACTGGGATTTCTGCTATGCATTCCCACCCTTGCCTCTGCTTCCCAAGGTAATTCAAAAGCTCAACCTAGAAAACTTTACTCTGATCCTAATAGCTCCCTATTGGCCGAAAAGGAGCTGGTTCCCTTCCTTAAAGAACCTATCGATAGAAGATCCGTGGCCTCTTCCCTCCAGGAGGGACCTTCTTCATCAAGGGCCGATACTTCACCCAAACTCGAGTTTTCTCAAGTTATCGGCCTGGATCCTGAAGTCCAGAGGTTGAGATCACAAGGACTTTCTGATCAGGTGATTTCTACCCTTAAAAGCAAGTAGGAAGAAAGTTACCTTCTCTATATATCTGAAAATCTGGAAGCGCTTTTGTTCCTGGAGCGGCAGTCCTGCCCCAAAACTAGAGCCACCCAACTTCCAGAAAATCTTAGATTTCCTCCAGCAGGGACTTGAATTGGGTCTCAGTCCTTCCACCCTGAAGGTACAGGTCTCGGCCCTAGCCTGTTTTTTTGATCAAGACCTAGCCAATCATCGCTGGATCAAAATATTTATGGGAGCCGCGTCCCGACTTTGTCCCTCCCTGAAAACTAGGATCCCCAATTGGGACCTCAATACGGTGCTCACAGGCCTGACCCTCGTCCCGTTTGAGCCCTTGGCCAGTTGTTCTATCAAACACCTCTTTCTAAAAACCTTTTTAGTGGCCATCACGTCCGCAAGAAGGTTAGGCGAGATTCAGGCTCTATCCATTCAGGAACCCTATCTCCACATCACCGATGATCGAATTGTCCTAAGATTAGATCCAGGTTTTCTACCTAAGGTAGTATCAGACTTCCACCGGAACCAGGAGATAGTCTTACCTTCCTTTTGCAGTAATCCCTCTAATGATAGGGAGTCTAGCTTCCATTCTCTGGATGTGAGACGTTCAGTCCTGCGATATCTTGAGGTATCTAAAGATTTCCGTAAATCTAATAACCTATTTATCCTTTTCTCAGGTAAGAATAAGGGCCTAAAAGCCCCCAGGTCCTCCTTAGCTCGGTGGATCAGGGATTCCATTTCCATTTCCTATGAGTCTCAGGGTCTTCCTTGCCCCACAAATTTGAGAGCCCACTCTACTCGAGCTATGTCCTCCTCCCAAGCCGAGCGAGCAGGAGCTTCCCTGGATGATATCTGTAAAGCTGCTACCTGGTCTAACATTCACATCTTCACTAAGCACTATAGGTTAGACCTATCCAGTTCAGACCTGTCTTTTGGACCTGTCTTTTTATATCTCCTTGTAGCCGTCGTGGTGATGAGGTGGAAAGCCGGAATTAGACTTACCGGTAATTCGGTTTCCACAAGATCACCACGACGGCACATATTTTCCCTACCCCTTATTAAGTTTCTAGGAGGTTATGAAGTAATACCCTCTTGATTTGTTATGCTTTGTTCTCACCACTTTTTTGTTTGTCTCTGTAATTTTGGACACACTGGTGTTGGTGGGAGGGGGGATTTAAACCCTCTCTCTGTTCCTGCCTCTACAGGGGTCAATCTCCTTGTAGCCGTCGTGGTGATCTTGTGGAAACTGAATTACGGGTAAGTCTAATTCCGGCTTTTCCTATTTGTAGTGGAGATGAGTGGTACCCGGTGGGGTCTTCTGCTGTTGTAGCCCATCCGCCTCAAGGTTGTGCGTGTTGTGGCTTCACAAATGCTTTGCTGCATACCTCGGTTGTAACGAGTGGTTATTTCAGTCAACGTTGCTCTTCTATCAGCTTGAATCAGTCGACCCATTCTCCTCTGACCTCTAGCATCCACAAGGCATTTTTGCCCACAGGACTGCCGCATACTGGATGTTTTTCCCTTTTCACACCATTCTTTGTAAACCCTAGAAATGGCTGTGCGTGAAAATCCCAGTAACTGAGCAGATTGTGAAATACTCAGACCGGCCCGTCTGGCACCAACAACCATGCCACGCTCAAAATTGCTTAAATCACCTTTCTTTCCCATTCTGACATTCAGTTTGGAGTTCAGGAGATTGTCTTGACCAGGACCACACCCCTAAATGCATTGAAGCAACTGCCATGTGATTGGTTGACTAGATAATTGCATTAATGAGAAATAGAACAGGTGTTCCTAATAATTCTTTAGGTGAGTGTATATATAGCACCAAACAAAGTAGCAGCACACCACTAAATGCGCTAAGACTGAGTGAACAGGTGAATGTGTGAACAGGGTCAAATACATGATGCCACTATTTACTGCAAAGCAGTGAAGAAGATCTTAGTGCATATTATTGATCAAAAATATCGAGCCCACCTACCAGACGACAAGGTAGCTTCTTATCCGGTGGGATCTACTCTAAAACGGAGGGTCCAGCTCCATTGTTACTCTGATTAAAAACACCAAGGGGTGGGGGATGGGCGGGGAGTGCTAAGTTCCAAAAAGGATGCCTGGTCCTCTATAATATATATATACAGTACAGACCAAAAGTTTTGACACACCTTCCCATTTAAAGAGTTTTCTTTATTTTCATGACTATGAAAATTGTAGATTCACACTGAAGGCATCAAAACTATGAATTAACACATGTGGAATTATATACATAACAAATAAGTGTGAAACAACTGAAAATATGTCATATTCTAGGTTCTTCAAAGTAGCCACCTTTTGCTTTGATTACTGCTTTGCACACTCTTGGCATTCTCTTGATGAGCTTCAAGAGGTAGTCCCCTTAAATGGTTTTCACTTCACAGGTGTGCCCTGTCAGGTTTAATAAGTGGGATTTCTTGCCTTATAAATGGGGTTGGGACCATCAGTGGCGTTGAGGAGAAGTCAGGTGGATACACAGCTGATAGTCCTACTGAATAGACTGTTAGAATTTGTATTATGGCAAGAAAAAAGCAGCTAAGTAAAGAAAAACGAGTGGCCATCATTACTTTAAGAAATTAAGGTCAGTCAGTCAGCCTAAAAATTGGGAAAACTTTGAAAGTAAGGGCTATTTGACCATGAAGGAGAGTGATGGGGTGCTGCGCCAGATGACCTGGCCTCCACAGTCACCGGACCTGAACCCAATCGAGATGGTTTGGGGTGAGCTGGACCGAAGAGTGAAGGCAAAAGGGCCAAGTGCTAAGCATCTCTGGGAACTCCTTCAAGACTGTTGAAGACCATTTCAAGGGACTACCTCTTGAAGCTCATCAAGAGAATGCCAAGAGTGTGCAAAGCAGTAATCAAAGCAAAAGGTGGCTACTTTGAAGAACCTAGAATATGACATATTTTCAGTTGTTTCACACTTGTTTGTTATGTATATAATTCCACATGTGTTAATTCATAGTTTTGATGCCTTCATAGTCATGAAAATAAAGAAAACTCTTTGAATGAGGTGTGTCCAAACTTTTGGTCTGTACTGTATATCCAAAGGTTATATAAATATATATACACATATAGACACACACCGCAATACATTAACACCACTACAAACCACCTAACGTATGACAAGGCGCAGTCCTCGCTGTATATTAGACGCATCCTCCAGCAGATATCTGCGACAGCTCGGAGCAGCCATAGATTTCTGGCTTCATGTGGGAGGGTGTAGTGAAAAACTGCTATGTGTGATTTAGTACATAGCGCATGGTACACCCCAGGGTACAGCACTGTAGCAGTCAGATATACTCAAGGATGTATGATTTGTGTCCAGAACAACGTGGGCAAGGTGTTCAAGGTACCTCAGAAACACACGTCTTGCCCTTTGTATCTGTTTTAACGCTTGCAGACTACCTTCAACTACCCAAGGTGGGCATATATGAGTATATATTGATGTGTAATGACTTGTTTTCAGGATAGCCAAAGGCATACCCAAAGATGATTATGGCCAAAGTTGTGTGCAGGTATGGGGTACCTGAGACCATTGAAAGTGACACAGGTGAAGTGATGCAGGAGATAATGAAGGTTTTGGGTGTAGAACAGGCCTTACATGCTTCGTACCATCCAAAAAGCAGCGGTAGGGTAAGGAAAAAGGAACTGAACTGGACACTAAAGTTAAAGATTTAAAAAGCTATGAACAGAGTGTCTGCTGGTAGCCCTCTTTTCAGTAAGGTATACCCCTAACCGTAAGACAGACCTCAGTCCTTATAAGGTCCTTTTTGGGTCAGGCCCTAGGACAGGATTGTATTTCCCACAGCAGCTCCAGATGCAACATGGTTGTCTGACAGATGATGTGATCAGTTTGCACAAGCATTTGATTAAAATATAATCTCGAGTTTTTGCTTCTCTTCCAGATTTTTATAAAAGTACCAGGAACCCACCAACTTGTGTCTGGAGATTGGGAGGTAGTAAAAAAACAGGTTAGAAAAGTCCTCAAACCCTGTTTTGGTGGTCCATTTCAAGTGTTGTTGACCACAAGCACAGTGAAGCTCAAAGGAAAGCCTAATTGGAGTCATTTCAAGAAAGTGTTGAGTCCGGAGACTTGAAAGGATGACGTTTCTTGATTCCCCTTGTGTGACTGCTGATCCTGACTCAAAAGAATATGGATTTTAAATGAGATAGTAAAAATAGGTTTCTGGGCTGTGAAAAAGTTGTGCAAAACGAAGAACAAAAGTTGTTACAGTCCAATACTTCTAGCTCAGTAATCCATTGATATTATTGCCCAAAGATTCTGTTGCAAATTGATATCATCATCGTTGTTTTAGTTTTGCTTGCACTAATTATATGCTGTGTTATTCCCTGCATTAAAAAAAAAAAAGTTCAGCAAAGCAGTTGACGAGGCCACACCAGAGATGATGATGGGAGAATTGTATGAAGACTTTGATCCAGAAAAATCAGAAGCACTGATTACCTCCAATCTTCCCCTATATCACATCAGCGCAAATTAGGGAAAGATCATATGAATTCCCCATGCTCAAATCCAGTGTCATGGGAGGCTATTCATTAGGAATAGGTTGTCATGGAAGCTGGTGAAGAAGAGCTGACACATTGGGACAGATGTTTAGGTTTAGGGAAAGAATGAGATTCAAGAGGGGACTGATAGAGATGTTTGAATATCATTCTATTCTGTTCCAAAGGACTACATAACCAGAGATGATTTCTATGTCTCTGCTTGAAACTGCCTCCCCTCCCCCTTTGCTAGCAGCTTGTCTGTTTATACAACACTGAAGAGAGAACGGAGGGGGATCAAAGCTTCAAGAGGCCACTTACTTCTCCCACAGATGTGTCAAGGATGATGTATGGACTGTGGAAAAATGCTTGAGCCAATTACTTAGATGATATCCATGTATACTTAGTGCCTATAAAAGCTCCTCCTTGAAGGTGTCACATATGATGTATGCAGTATTAATTTTAGTGAGATGCCATTGCAAGATGGCGCTAGCATATGGATGTTTACTAGTGTTGGGCAAGCATGCTCGGCTGAACACCATTTTGACTCTAGCATCGCGATTCTCGGCACATCGCTGTGTTCGGCTGACGAGGGCGATGCTCGAGTCTCCTCCCCGCACGTTTGTCAGCCAATAAACAGGCAGGGAAGTACTGGCACTCACTGTAATGCCGTTGCCATGTTGGTTACTGGCATTACAGTAATTGGCTGGCCAGAACGCGTCATCGGGTGCTATATAGCACCTGACGACACGTGGTTCAGCTCAGTCTTAGGAAGAGCTGCAGCAGAAGGGACAGATAGTATAGGGACAGGAATTGTTTTGTTTTTTTTAGGCAGGATTTAGTGTTGAAAGGTGTTAGAGACCCAAAAGTCCTTTTAAAGACTATTGTTTTATCTGGCTGCAATTTATATTATTAGCGCAACCTACATCTGTTGTGTTACATTTGCGCATCCTAAATATCTGACATTCAGCGCAATTGTTTGGCAGCTGCTGACAGCTACATTACCTGCGCTACATCTCCTGTATAACGTTTGCGCATCCTAAATATCTGTGACATTAAGTGTAATTTATTTGCGCATACACTTACAAAACCTGTGCTACTGTACGTGTGACATACTTGCAAGCATATATACCATTTAATATGCTCAAGGCGAGCAGTAAGGGGCGGGGAAGTGGACATGCTGCTGATGGTACACGCAGAGGCAGTGGCCCTAGGCGTGGTGAAACTGTGCCTGCTGCCAGAGCACAAGAAACACACTCATCCACGATACCTAGCTTAATGTCCCAGTTTGCAGGGCGGCGCAGGACACAACTCTCGAAGTCACACCAGTGCGACCAGGTGGTCGGTTGGATTGCAGCAGATTATGCTTCCAGTCGGTTAAGCACCACCCTGTATTCCACAAAGTCCAGTCTCAGTAGCCAAGAGTCTGGTCAACAGAATCCCCTGATACTCCTTCCTCCCACCATGGAGAGTCTTGACAAACAAGAGATCCCACACCCGGATATTCCGAGGAGCTCTTTTCAGCACCATTCCTTCACTTGGGCCTCTCGACAAGCCCGCTTGAAGAGGGACATGAGGAGATCTTGTGCACTGATTCCCAAACTCTTGAGCATCCACAGTCAGAAGAAGATGACAGTGGGGAACGGCGATTAGTGTTTCACAAGGTGGATGATGATGATAAGACACAGTTGCCAATAAGTCAACAGAAATTAGTGTCTCAAGAGGTTGATTATGAGGATGAGACACAGTTGTCAAAAACTGAAGTTGTTAGGTCAACAAGTCAAGAGGATAACCAGAGTGAGGAAGTGGAAGAGGAGGTGGTGGACAATGAAGTCACTGACCCAACCTGGGAAGGTGGCAAGCTGAGCAAGGACAGCAGCACAGAGGGGGATATCCACAGCACCGCAACAGGCTGGAAGAGACAGTGGGGTGGCAAAAGGGAGAAGGCGGGCTATACCAAACAAGCCCGCAACTGTTCCCCGGAGCTCCCGCTTGCGGCAATCTCCCTTGCCAAGGGGTAGGTGTTCCACAGTCTGGCGCTTTTTTGAGGAAAGTGCAGACGATAAAAGAATTGTCCTTTGCATTCTGTGCCATTCCAAAATGAGCAGGGGCGTGAATACTAGCAACCTCACCACCACCAGCATGATCTGCCACATGGCATCAAAGCACCCTAATAGGTGGGCGGAACGCCTGGGTCCACAATCAGTGTCTGCGGGTCCCACCACTGCCTCCTATTCCCCTGTGTTACGTGCTGGCCAATCCCCTGTCCAAGATGCAGGATGCCTCCCGCCCTGCACCTGGACCTTCGCAAGCACCATCAGCGACCACATCCACTTCCGTGTCCCAGCGCAGCGTACAGATGTCCATACCCCAGGCCTTTGAACGAAAGCGCAAATACCCAGCCACCCACAGGGCATAGCACTAAATGCGCACTTTCCAAATTGCTGGTCCTGGAAATGTTGCCATTTAGGCTTATGGACACTGAGGCTTTCCGCAGCCTGATGGAGGTGGCTGTCCCATGTTACTCAGTCCCCAGCCGCCACTATTTGTCCCGATGTGCCGTGACGTCACATCACCCGTGCCCTGACCAACACAGTTATTGGGAAGGTCCGCTTAACGACTGACACATGGACAAGCGTTTTTGGACAGGGATGCTACATTTCTCTAACGGCACACTGGGTGAATGTTGTGGAGACCAGGAGCGAGTCATACCCTGGAATGGCACAGGTGCTACCGACGCCAAGGATTGCGGGCCCTACTTCCATCAGGATTTCCGCCACCACCTACATTAGTGGCTGCAACCCCCCCTTCTCCTCCTCCACCTCTGAATTCTCAACTTACAGCACCAGTCAGCCATTAGTCAGTAGCTGGAAGCAGTGTAGCACTGCAGTGGGGAAACTAATTTGCTTAGGTGACAAACAGCACACCGCTCGCAGAGCTGTGGCAGAGTATAAGGGACCAGACTGAGCTCTCGCCACTCAACCTACAACCAGGCATGGTTTTGTTTGATAATGGCCGTAACTTGGTGGAGGCTTTGGAGCTTGGCAAGCTCACACACATACCATGCCTAGCCCACGTGTTCAACTTAGTGGTTCAGCGGTTTCTCAAAACCTACCCCAATTCGCCTGAGCTACTGGTTAAGGTGCGCCGCGTGTGTGCCCATTTCCGAAAGTCATCTACAGCTGCCGCCGGTCTGGCAACGCTGCAGCAGCGCTTGCAATTGCCCGCTCACCGACTGTTGTGCGGCGTGAGCACGCGCTCAAACTCCACGTTAGACATGTTGGCCAGGCTTTGTGAGCAGCAGAGGGCATTAGTGGAATACCAGCTGCAACATGGCCATCGCCTTTCCAGTCAGCTTCCACTCTTCACAAGTGGGCATGGATGTCTGACCTCTGAGGTTTTACACAACTTTGAGGAATCAAAACAGATGGTGAGTGGCGATGCCGCTATTATCAGCGTAACCATCCCACTTCTTTATCTACTAAAACGCTCACTGCTCACAATGAAGGTGGACGCTTTGCATGTGGAAATGGGGGAAGACAGTACACAGGGTGATGGCCACACCACCCTCAGTTCAACTTCTCAGCGCAAATTGGATGATGATGATGAGGAGGAGGTGAAGCAGGAGACTGTTGCCTCCGCTACAGAGGGTAGAACCAATAGCAGGTTTATTCCATCTGTTCAGCGTGGATGGGCTGAAGAGGATAAGGAGATTGAGAGTCATCCTCCTGATGAGGACAGTGAAGTCTTGTCTACTGGGACTCTGGCACACATGGCTGACTTTATGTTATGCTGCCTTGCCCGTGACCCTCGCGTTATACGCATTTTGGTCAACACCGATTACTGGTTGTTTACCCTTCTCGACCTCTGCTACAAAGAGTACTTCTCATCTCTCATTCCTGTGGTGGAGAGGACTAGCAAAATGGTGCAATACCAGAAGGTACTTGTGGAAAAATTGCTCCAAAAATTTCCAGCTGGCAACACTGGCCGCAGAGTACGTAGTTCCTTGGCCAACCGTGGAGGGCAGATGAGGGGAACACACAGCAGTTCCAACAGAGGCAGGGCAACACTCCCCCTAATGTTTTAGTGTTGAATCTATTTTTATTGAATAGAAAAAGAACACAACAATCATACATAGCAACCAAGACATTGTATGAAAAGTATATCTCCAATTCCATTTCCAAGACCATGTAAAACATAAAATAAAGTGCACAGATGGATTCAGAGACCACCATATTTCTCTGGGACGCAACCATGAAGACCAGAGAAAACAAATGCCATCAAATAAATGCTAAAGGAGAGGTTCAGCAATATTAGATACATACAGTACGATATGAAGAACCTTGACTACTGAAAGGGAAGGCAAAAGGAACTTAGGACACAATCCTGAGATACTCAGTGATGGCGTTTTGAACAAAGGGCTACTAATATGTAACTCTTAAGTGAAACAGATTAAATCGTTAACCTAGGAGAGACAGGGGGACAGACAAGAACAAAACACGACGAAACAAAAGACAGGGGAGGGAGGGGGGGTGGAAAGTAGGGGGGGCAGGGGGGAAGGGGAAAGGACAAGACATCATATCACGTATCCCAGGTACAGTCACCTGAGACCAACCAGGTTTGAAAACGAGAGGAGCTCCTAAATTGATTCCAAGGTTCCCAGGTTAGTGCAAATGTTTGGACTTGGTTACAGGCCTCAGCTTCCATTTCTTCCATCCTGAATAAGGCATCCAGGGCACGTATCCACGTAATTCTCTGCAAACTGTCTGAGGATCTCCACTGGCGTGGTATGATCTGTCTCATAGAAAGGACAAATGTTTTAAGTACTCCCTTTTTGACATGTTTGATCCTACCCGGGAATATAGAGAGCAGGGCAATCAAAGGGGAGGGAGATATAGTAGACCGGTAAAGTGCATTATACAGAGAAAAAACATCTTGCCACAAAGGGGCGACCCCAGGGCAGTCCCACCAGATATGTAGCATGGAACCAACCTCTGAATGGCACCGCCAACAGGTGTTGGGGACCGATGGATAAAAATGATGCAACTTAACCGGCGTCCTATACCAACGAGTAAGGATCTTATAGTTCAACTCCTGTAAACGACAGGACCTGGATGATTTATGCGTAAATAAGAGGGAACGATTCCATTGCTCAGAGGACAGGGAGAACGTCAGTTCACTCTCCCAACCAGAGGCAAACCCAACACCTCTCATCTGTTCAACGAGTGATAGGTCCCCATCTCCACCGGCACCCAGCAAGCCATATATCAAAGAAATACCATGATCTGGGCCTGTGTTGGCAACACAGAGCTTTTCAAAATTTGTCAGAGGGGCAGACAGCTGCGATCCGGGAGCCAGAGAGCCCAAGAAGCTACGAAGTTGAAAGTAGTGGAACCAGCGGCTCGGGGAGTTTTGGAATATGTGTGATAGATCCACGAGAGGTAGGAGCCCTGAGCTGTTAAAGATGTCCCTAATTAGGATCCGGGGCGGGGGAATTGTGCGGAAGAAGGGGAGATTCTTGATCTGTGAGGGGAGGCCAGGATGAGCCACAATATGCGTCAAAGGACCCGGTGCGGAGATTAACTTGATTTTGGAGGCAAATCTACTCCATAGTTTGATCAGGATCTGAAGTAGGGGAGAACAAAGAGTATGTAGAAGGCTATTTAGTGTTGCTATAGGGAGCCAAAATATCCCAGGTACCATATGGGGCTCGAGGGTGTGTTCTATGTCTACCCAAAGTTTCAGAGATCGTTTGTGTATAAGGTCTAGAACACAATTAGAAATGGAAGCTCTAAAATATGCCTGGAAGTCAGGAAGGCCAGCTCCCCCCACACTCTTCGCTCTGGATAAAACTCTGTAACTCACCCTGGCCTTAGTGCCATTCCAGATAAACCTAGAAGCTAATGACCGCAATTGGGCAAAAAAACTATTTGGTATAATACACGGGGCAGTCTGGAACAGGTAGAGGAATTTGGGTAAGATATCCATCTTTAGGGCATTTATTCTACCAAACCAAGAAATCTGCAGGGGGGACCACTTCTGGAGAGAAGCTTCTACCTTCCTAAATAAGGGTTTGTAGTTCATTTGAAAGAGGAGATTGGGGTTTGCTGGGAGGTTAATGCCTAAGTGGCGAATCGAGTCCGAGGCTACTTTAAACGAGAAGCTTTCTTTAACATGAGAAATTTCCCTGCGTGGTAACGAAATATTCAAGATTTCAGATTTCTGGATATTAACTTTGAAGTTACTAAGCCTCCCAAATCTCTCAAATTCCCGCAGGACCGAAGGAAGGCCTATTCTGGGGTCCGAGAGATAGAGAAGCAAATCATCGGCAAAAAGGGAAAGTTTATGCTCCTTAGTTCCAACTCTCACCCCCTTTATATCTTGATTATTGCGCAGCGCATTAGCTAAGGATTCCATGGTCAGAATATATAGGAAGGGGGATAAGGGGCAACCCTGGCGTGTACCATTCTTGATAGCAAAAGGTGTGGATAAAAGGCCATTAGCCCTTACCTGAGCTGAGGGAGAAGAGTAGAGAGCCATAATACGTTTAATCATTTTAGAACCGAGTCCTAAATGCTCCAGGGTTAAGGTTAAGAAGCCCCAATTGACCCTGTCAAAGGCCTTCTCTGCATCCACTGAAAGTAAACACAGAGGAGACCTAGTATTCCTAGCTCTAGCTATGATGCCCAAGGTCTTCAAGGTACTATCTCGAGCTTCCCTGCCCGGGACAAAGCCCACCTGTTCCTGATGGATATACTTCGGGATGAGGGGGTGTAATCGTAAGGCTAGTAATTTAGCGTACACCTTTAGGTCCACGTTTAAAAGAGAAATAGGCCTATAATTGGAGCAATAAGAGGGATCTTTATCAGGTTTAGGTATAACCGTTATATGGGCCTGTAAAGTTTGGGGAGGGAAGGGGGTTCCCACTGCTATGGAATTAAAAGATTCGAGTAATAAGGGGGATAGCTCATCTATAAGAAGCTTATAAAAGCGTGGGGTAAGGCCATCTGGGCCTGGGCTTTTCCCATTTTTGAGATCTCTTATAACTCCCGCAATTTCTGGGGATGAAAAGTCATCTTCCAGCGCCAAAGAATCTACGCTAGGAATCTTTTCAGGGCCGAATTGGTCTAGATAGTCTTTAGTATCCTGTGTAAAGGAAGCAGACGCTGAGTCCCTCCCTGTGTTCAAGTCATAAAGAGAGCTATAATAGGTGCGGAATTCTGATGAGATTTCGGATGGAGCATAAACAATTCCCTTGTCGGATGTGTTAAGTGAGGATATCTGGGTCTGGGGTAACCTAGGATGTAGAGCTCTGGCAAGCCACTTCCCACTTTTATCGCCATATTCAAAAAATCCAAATTTTACCTTATCACGCAAACATAGTGATCTTTGGTCTAGAATTTGAATTACTTGTTGGCGGAGCAGCGAGATATCAGCTTTCAACTGATCAGAGGGGGTCAATTTATTTGAGGTCTCTTTCCCGTCGAGTTGTGAAAGTAGGGAGGAGAGTTTAGCGGACTTCTCCTTTTTGAGTCTAGCGCCATGAGATATGAAAATCCCCCTGAGCACACACTTAAGGGCTTCCCATTTAATCGGCGGGGGAGAGGGGTCTGTTTGGTGGTTAACTGTAAACTCAGAGATGGCCTTCCTAATGTCTGACATGCACACCAGGTCGTTAAGAAGATTGTCATTCAATCTCCACGTGAAGGGACGGGAAGGCGTCTGCTGAAATCTCAGTAGGCCATACACTGGAGTGTGGTCAGACCAAAGGAAGCCATCCATTGAGCTAAGTGGATCCTCCTCAAGCAAAGATTGTGAAATAAATAAATGGTCTAGTCTGGCATAGCTATTGTGGGCTAAAGAATGAAAACTGAAATCTCTGACTCCCGGATGCAGCACCCTCCAGAGATCTACAAGGCGGAGAGAGGACAGGATTTCCCTAAAGGAACGCTGGGATGTCGGAGAGATAGCTGACCTACCAGACGAAGAATCCAGATCCGGGTCCATCACCATATTCAGATCACCGCCCAGGATGATAGAGGATCCATCTGCAAAGCGAGCCAGTTTCCTGAGAATCTTGGAGCCATATGGAATCTGCCCCTGGTTGGGAAAATAGACATTAGCAACCGTGTATACACGTGGACCATCAGACAGCTTGAGGAATACATAGCGCCCCCTACTATCAATATCTGTAGCCAAAATCGTAGGCCGAAAAGATTTATGGAATGCAATAGATACACCTCCTGCTTTTTTGACGGGGTTGGGACTATGGAACCAAGTCGTGTAATACCCACGGTCACACCTGGGAACCGAGGCAAGCTTAAAGTGGGTCTCCTGGAACATAATAAGCATGACCCGCTTCCGGTGAAAGCGATATAGAATCTGGCTACGTTTTTCTGGTTTATTTAGGCCCCTGGCATTATACGTACAAAAAGAGAGAGGGGACATCTTACCGACCTCTGAGAGGAAACTGGATTAAGTGGGGGAGGGAACACGAGGATCCAAACAAAAGGAAAGAGACAAGGACTAACAAGCAACACGCAGATAAAACAACAAAGAAAAAGAAAAGAAAAAAAACAAAACAAAAGAAAAACCTCCTATAAGAGAGAGCCAAAAACTATGGCTCCGAGGTAGACTAGTAAGTGACTATAGTCACGTTCGACACCAGGTGTCGATACCCCTAACGAGGGGAGGAGAGGTCAAGGGCAAGGCAGCAGCCCCACTGACCCCCGGCATATAAAAAGGAATATCAAAGATATATAACATATAGCATAAAACATTAGAACATGAATACTATACACTGAACCAGCGCATTGGGATAATATGTGAAGTCCCACGAAAGCCAATTAGGCTCAAACAGGTGGTCTGGAATGGCGTCTGGGATGCCTCTGCGGTTTCGGGATCGCCTCTTGCCATTCTTCACGATCACTAACGGGCGGCACCATGAGGGGTCTGGGCCAGTCAGGCAGCTCCACCGCGGGGAGATCTAGTGTAGCCAGAAATCTGGGGAGGTCTTCAAGAGATTTGAACGTAGCAGACTTCCCGTTTCTCTTGGCCGAGAGCTGGAAGGGATACCCCCATCTATACAGGATCTCATTGTCCCTGAGTGTGGATAGAAGCGGTTTCAAGGCCTTCCTAAGTTGTAAGGTGCGGCGTGCTAGGTCCGGGAGGATCTGGATGGTATTCGGGCCCGATTCAGGGCCAGCCGCAGCTCGAGCAGCTTTGAGGATGGACTCCTTCTCCTTGTAAAAGTGAATACGGCAAATAATGTCCCTGGGACGTTTCAGGTCCGTTGATTTTGGGCCCAGCGCCCGATGGATCCGATCTATCTCAATGATCCTGTCCGGATTAATTTCCAAAAGTGAGGCAAAATGGCGTTGCGCCCAGGATGGCAGATCTTCTACAGATTCAGGGACCCCCCTTATTCGGAGGTTGTTTCTCCTATTGCGGTTTTCAATATCGTCCATGTGGGTTAGAATGTCCTGCATTTGAGCAGCGTGCTCATTAATGACTGCACGGTGACAATCCAGAGTATTAAAGATCTGCTCCTGTTTGTTCTCCACCTCCTCTACCCTCTGCCCCACATGCCTGATATCCTGATGCAAGGCCGCAATATCTTGCTTGTGGGAAGCTTCCATCCTGCTGAGCAAAGCATCTACCTCAGCAGTAGTGGGAAGGGATTTTAAATGGAGCTTCCAGTCCCAGTCATCCTCATGGGAGAGGGCAGTGGGCGATCTACTGGAGGCAGCCGACAAGGCAGGGGAGCTGTGGTGGGAGAGCTGTGGGCCTGAATAGGCCTCTGAACCCCTGGAGGCTGGCGATGAAGGGACGGACCCCAAGGTAGGACTCACCGCTGCTGCCACTGCTGCATATGAAACCGGAGGTCCTCCGGTGCTATGTTCCCCCTGGTTCCTGGAGGTGAGGGCCGCAGTTTTCCCTCTAGTCAGAGGAGTAGAGGCGCTCGTTTCCCGCGCCTGCTCCGCCATCTTGGAGGTTGTGGCGCCGGATCTCAGGCTTTCAGGCTGGCTGGACGGGCACAGGAACTTTGTGATGTCCCCCGATTCTCGTGATGCGGGTGCCGGGGTGTTAGCTGTGCCCCTCTTGCGACCCATGAAAAATCTGTGGGCTTCTGGATGCTATATGGGGCTGTAAATGCCGGCGGTGCTCAGGAGCTCAGGCAGTGTGCTGCTCACTCCGCCATTGGCAAGCTCCGCCTCCACTCCCCCCTAATGTTTTAGATGGTCAGCTCAGCAGCAGACCCTCACCACTGATAGTTAGCTCAGCAGCAGACCCTCACCTAATGTTTTAGATGGTTAGCTCAGCAGCAGACCCTCACCCCTAATGTTTTAGATGGTTAGCTCAGCAGCAGACCCTCGCCCCTAATGTTCTAGAGGGCCACCAGCAGGCCCTTGCTCCTAATGTTTTTGAGGGTCACCAGCAGGCCATCAATCATAATTTTTCAAGGGTGTGTATGATGTCCTCCTTTATGTGTAACAAAGAATGCATTGTAGTGCCAGTTCCTTGTAATTTTTGGCAGCCCTTTCACTTAGTGCAGGCATCCTCAAACTGCGGCCCTCCAGCTGTTGTAAAACTACGACTCCCACAATGCTCTGCTGTAGGCTAAAACCTGTAGGCTGTTCAGGCATGCTGGGAGTTGTAGTTTTGCAACAGCTGGAAGGCCGCAGTTTGAGGATGCCTAACTTAGTGCATAGGCTTTATGAGTGTAGGAGTCCCACTACCTGAACACTTGTACCACAATGTGAATGAGACCCTCCTTCTTTATGTGATATACAGGTTGTATCGGAGCCCCTCTTCCTTGTAATTTTTGGCAGCACTCGCACTTTATATCCAAGTAAATATTACCACCTACACAGCTCAAAGAGCAACCACACAGAGAACCACTATAATTTAATTATTTCCTTTATTGGATATCCAAAAACATTATATGGTATATCAGTTAAAAATATACAAAAAACAGTACGTAATGGGAACGCTACGGTGTAATGACAATTATATAAAAACAGAGAAAGCTCCAAACCAATAAGGGACTAGTATCCCCCCATGCACAAATAAGACAGTATCAGCTTGGTGGGGCACACATAGCAACATAAGCACCCAGCATATGTATACAAGCACACTCTAAACAATTGAAAGGGTGTGAGTCTGCCCCAAGAGGAAGCACTAGCGAAACGATCGTCGGGCGGCTGCTTCAGACCAGGGTCAGTAGGTACTATTGCACTTGCACTTTATATTGTGTGTGTTTTTCTTCCCCCCCTCTCCTTTGGCAGCCTCTGCTTGTTGTGGGCTGCACCCAGATTCACACCCTTTCAATTGTTTAGAGTGTGCTTGTATACATATGCTGGGTGCTTATGTTGCTATGTGTGCCCCACCAAGCTGATACTGTCTTATTTGTGCATGGGGGGATACTAGTCCCTTATTGGTTTGGAGCTTTCTCTGTTTTTATATAATTGTCATTACACCGTAGCGTTCCCATTACGTACTGTTTTTTGTATATTTTTAACTGATATACCATATAATGTTTTTGGATATCCAATAAAGGAAATAATTAAATTATAGTGGTTCTCTGTGTGGTTGCTCTTTGAGCTGTGTAGGTGGTAATACGAATAACTCCATGCGAGATATTTATGATACAAGTGTTTTTTTTTGGTGTTTTATCCAAGTAAATATACAGGAAAGAATGTTTCCTTACAATTTTTCCTCTAAAATCAATTTTATCTTCTGTTTTGTACATATTATTGTCACTCTGTAAAAGTGGCGTACTACTCGGACAACATCGTTCCCAGCAGCGACCTGGGAGTCCAAGATGTATCCAGACTAGAGTTGTTGCGATACCAAATTTTTTATTCGGTTTCGATACCATGAAAAAGTATTGCGATACTCTATACCATTCGATACCACGCGAAAAAAAATAAACCAAAAAAGCCATGTGCATTCCGCATTTTCAAAAATGGCGAATCGCGCAGTTTTTATTTATTTTTTCTGTTCCGGCGTTCACCGCATAAATTTTTTTTATATATTAATAGTTTGGACTTTTCTGACATGGCGATATGTAATATGTTTATTATTTATACATTTTATATGTGAAATTGGGAAAAGGGGGTGATTTATACTTCATATCTTGGTGTTTTTTTTAATTTTTAAATCTTTTTTTTTACACTTTTTTATTTAATAACTATTTCCCCCCTTAGGGGCCAGAAGCTGGGATCTTTCATCCCTTGTCCTATTCACCCTGTGACAGCTCTATCGGGTGATTAGGACTTCACACTGTCCCTGCTGCTCTGTGCACACAGCATCAGGGATGTTACCATGGCAGCCAGGGCTTCAGTAGCGTCCTGGCTGCCATGGTAACCGATCGGGATTACACTGCTGGGGCTCCGATCAGAAGCTGCCACTGCCACCAATGAGGGGGAGGGGACCCTGTGGCCACTGCCACCAATGATTTTAATACTGGGGGGTTGAGAGGGGCAGGCGCACTGTGCCACCAATAATTTTAATGGGATGGGGGGGTTGAGGGGGGGGGCACACTGCACCACCAATGAAAATGACCCCTTAATACAGGACGCGGGTACTGGCAGATCAGCGGCAGTTAACCACCTCCGGACAGCTGTACGCACAGACGCGTCCTGGAGGTGGTTGATTCATTCCTCCTGGACGCGCCGGCGCGTCCTCTCGCGAGACGCGAGATTTCCTGTGAACGCGCGCACACAGGCGCGCGCGCTCACAGGAACAGAAGGTAAGAGAGTTGATCTCAAGCCTGCCAGCGGCGATCGTTCGCTGGCAGGCTGGAGATGTGTTTTTTTTAACCCTTAACAGGTATATTAGACGCTGTTTTGATAACAGCGTCTAATATACCTGCTACCTGGTCCTCTGGTGGTCCCATTTGTTTGGATCGACCACCAGAGGACACAGGTAGCTCAGTAAAGTCCCACCAAGCACCACTACACTACACTACACCCCCCCCCCCCCCGTCACTTATTAACCCCTTATTAGCCCCTGATCACCCCTAATCACCCCATATAGACTCCCTGATCACCCCCCTGTCATTGATTACCCCCCTGTCATTGATCAACCCCCTGTAAAGCTCCATTCAGATGTCCGCATGATTTTTACGGATCCACTGATAGATGGATCGGATCCGCAAAACGCATCCGGACGTCTGAATGAAGCCTTACAGGGGCATGATCAATGACTGTGGTTATCACCCCATATAGACTCCCTGATCACCCCCCTGTCATTGATCACCCCCCTGTCATTGATTACCCCCCTGTAAAGCTCCATTCAGACGTCCGCATGATTTTTACGGATCCACTGATAGATGGATCGGATCCGCAAAACGCATCCGGACGTCTGAATGAAGCCTTACAGGGGCATGATCAATGACTGTGGTGATCACCCCATATAGACTCCCTGATCACCCCCCTGTAAAGCTCCATTCAGATGTCCGCATGATTTTTACGGATCCACTGATAGATGGATCGGATCCGCAAAACGCATCCGGACGTCTGAATGAAGCCTTACAGGGGCATGATCAATGACTGTGGTTATCACCCCATATAGACTCCCTGATCACCCCCCTGTCATTGATCACCCCCCTGTCATTGATTACCCCCCTGTAAAGCTCCATTCAGACGTCCGCATGATTTTTACGGATCCACTGATAGATGGATCGGATCCGCAAAACGCATCCGGACGTCTGAATGAAGCCTTACAGGGGCATGATCAATGACTGTGGTTATCACCCCATATAGACTCCCTGATCACCCCCCTGTCATTGATTACCCCCCTGTAAAGCTCCATTCAGACGTCCGCATGATTTTTACGGATCCACTGATAGATGGATCGGATCCGCAAAACGCATCCGGACGTCTGAATGAAGCCTTACAGGGGCATGATCAATGACTGTGGTGATCACCCCATATAGACTCCCTGATCACCCCCCTGTCATTGATCACCACCCCTGTCATTGATCACCCCCCCTGTCATTGATCACCCCCCCTGTCATTGATCACCCCCCCTGTCATTGATCACCCCCCTGTCATTGATCACCCCCCCTGTCATTGATCAACCCCCCTGTCATTGATCAACCCCCTGTCATTGATCAACCCCCCTGTCATTGATCACCCCCCTGTCATTGATCACCCCCCTGTAAGGCTCCATTCAGACATTTTTTTGGCCCAAGTTAGCGGAATTATTTTTTTTTTTTCTTACAAAGTCTCATATTCCACTAACTTGGGACAAAAATTTCAATCTTTCATGGACTCAATATACCCCTCACGGAATCCAAATGCGTAAAATTTTTTAGACATTTATATTCCAGACTTCTTCTCACGCTTTAGGGCCCCTAGAATGCCAGGGCAGTATAAATACCCCACATGTGACCCCATTTCGGAAAGAAGACACCCCCAGGTATTCCGTGAGGGGCATATTGAGTCCATGAAAGATTGAAATTTTTGTCCCAAGTTAGCGGAACGGGAGACTTTGTGAGAAAAAAATAAAAAATATCAATTTCCGCTAACTTGTGCCAAAAAAAAAAAATTTCTATGAACTCGCCATGCCCCTCATTGAATACCTTGGGGTGTCTTCTTTCCAAAATGGGGTCACATGTGGGGTATTTATACTGCCCTGGCATTCTAGGGGCCCCAAAGCGTGAGAAGAAGTCTGGTATCCAAATGTCTAAAAATGCCCTCCTAAAAGGAATTTGGGCCCCTTTGCGCATCTAGGCTGCAAAAAAGTGTCACACATCTGGTATCGCCGTACTCAGGAGAAGTTGGGGAATGTGTTTTGGGGTGTCATTTTACATATACCCATGCTGGGTGAGATAAATATCTTGGTCAAATGCCAACTTTGTATAAAAAAATGGGAAAAGTTGTCTTTTGCCAAGATATTTCTCTCACCCAGCATGGGTATATGTAAAAAGACACCCCAAAACACATTCCCCAACTTCTCCTGAGTACGGAGATACCAGATGTGTGACACTTTTTTGCAGCCTAGGTGGGCAAAGGGGCCCATATTCCAAAGAGCACCTTTCGGATTTCACTGGACATTTACCTACTTACCACACATTAGGGCCCCTGGAAAATGCCAGGGCAGTATAACTACCCCACAAGTGACCCCATTTTGGAAAGAAGACACCCCAAGGTATTCCGTGAGGGGCATGGCGAGTTCCTAGAATTTTTTATTTTTTGTCACAAGTTAGTGGAAAATGATGATTTTTTTTTTTTTTTTTTTTTCATACAAAGTCTCATATTCCACTAACTTGTGACAAAAAATAAAAACTTCCATGAACTCACTATGCCCATCAGCGAATACCTTGGGGTCTATTCTTTCCAAAATGGGGTCACTTGTGGGGTAGGTATAATGCCCTGGTATTTTAGGGGCCCAAATGTGTGGTAAGGAGTTTGAAATCAAATTCTGTAAAAAATGACGAGTGAAATCCGAAAGGTGCTCTTTGGAATATGGGCCCCTTTGCCCACCTAGGCTGCAAAAAAGTGTCACACATCTGGTATCTCCGTACTCAGGAGAAGGTGGGGAATGTGTTTTGGGGTGTCATTTTACATATACCCATGCTGGGTGAGATAAATATCTTGGTCAAATGCCAACTTTGTATAAAAAAAAATGGGAAAAGTTGTCTTTTGCCAAGATATTTCTCTCACCCAGCATGGGTATATGTAAAAAGACACCCCAAAACACATTCCCCAACTTCTCCTGAGTACGGAGATACCACATGTGTGGCACTTTTTTGCAGCCTAGGTGGGCAAAGGGGCCCATATTCCAAAGAGCACCTTTTGGATTTCACTGGTCATTTACCTACTTACCACACATTAGGGCCCCTGGAAAATGCCAGGGCAGTATAACTACCCCACAAGTGACCCCATTTTGGAAAGAAGACACCCCAAGGTATTCCGTGAGGGGCATGGCGAGTTCCTAGAATTTTTTATTTTTTGTCACAAGTTAGTGGAAAATGATGATTTTTTTTATATTTTTTTTTTTTCATACAAAGTCTCATATTCCACTAACTTGTGACAAAAAATAAAAACTTCCATGAACTCACTATGCCCATCAGCGAATACCTTGGGGTCTCTTCTTTCCAAAATGGGGTCACTTGTGGGGTAGTTATACTGCCCTGGCATTCTAGGGGCCCAAATGTGTGGTAAGGAGTTTGAAATCAAATTCTGTAAAAAATGACGAGTGAAATCCGAAAGGTGCTCTTTGGAATATGGGCCCCTTTGCCCACCTAGGCTGCAAAAAAGTGTCACACATCTGGTATCTCCGTATTCAGTAGAAGTTGGGGAATGTGTTTTGGGGTGTCTTTTTACATATACCCATGCTGGGTGAGAGAAATATCTTGGCAAAAGACAACTTTTCCCATTTTTTTATACAAAGTTGGCATTTGACCAAGATATTTATCTCACCCAGCATGGGTATATGTAAAATGACACCCCAAAACACATTCCCCAACTTCTACTGAATACGGAGATACCAGATGTGTGACACTTTTTTGCAGCCTAGGTGGGCAAAGGGGCCCACATTCCAAAGAGCACCTTTCGGATTTCACTGGTCAGTTTTTACAGAATTTGATTTCAAACTCCTTACCACACATTTGGGCCCCTAGAATGCCAGGGCAGTATAACTACCCCACAAGTGACCCCATTTTGGAAAGAAGAGACCCCAAGGTATTTCGTGATGGGCATAGTGAGTTCATGGAAGTTTTTATTTTTTGTCACAAGTTAGTGGAATATGAGACTTTGTAAGAAAAAAAAAAAAAAAAAAAAAATCATCATTTTCCGCTAACTTGTGACAAAAAATAAAAAGTTCTATGAACTCACTATGCCCATCAGCGAATACCTTAGGGTGTGTACTTTCCGAAATGGGGTCATTTGTGGGGTGTTTGTACTGTCTGGGCATTGTAGAACCTCAGGAAACATGACAGGTGCTCAGAAAGTCAGAGCTGCTTCAAAAAGCGGAAATTCACATTTTTGTACCATAGTTTGTAAACGCTATAACTTTTACCCAAACCATTTTTTTTTTACCCAAACATTTTTTTTTTATCAAAGACATGTAGAACAATAAATTTAGAGCAAAATTTATATATGGATGTCATTTTTTTTGCAAAATTTTACAACTGAAAGTGAAAAATGTCATTTTTTTGCAAAAAAATCGTTAAATTTCGATTAATAACAAAAAAAGTAAAAATGTCAGCAGCAATGAAATACCACCAAATGAAAGCTCTATTAGTGAGAAGAAAAGGAGGTAAAATTAATTTGGGTGGTAAGTTGCATGACCGAGCAATAAATGGTGAAAGTAGTGTAGGTCAGAAGTGTAAAAAGTGGCCTGGTCTTTCAGGGTGTTTAAGCACTGGGGGCTGAGGTGGTTAACCTCTCAGGTGCCGCACCTGAGGGGTTAACTGCCGCTGATCGCAGCTCCCTGTCAGGGGCAGGGTGCCGGCAATGTGATTCTGCTACCGGCACCCGCCTCCTGTACTATGTGTTAAAGTCTACTTTTCCTGGGTCCAGACTTTAAGTATTAGGCTACACAGAGCGGCGCCCAGCGATGTCCCAGCACTTACTATCCTGCTCCATATGCTAATTACTATCTGAGCGATGGGGAGGAGACATCAGCTTCTCTAGTGGGCGTTCCTTCTCCCTGGCTGTAGCGCTGTCCAATCGCAGTGCAGGGAAAAGGAACGCCCACTAGTGAAGCTGATGTCTCCTCCCCATCACTCCGATAGTAATTAGCATGTGGAGCAGTAGAGGAGGCAGTAATGGGGCACAGCGGGCGAACGGAGCGGCGCCCAGGAATAATGGTGAGTGCTGGACATCTCTGGGCGCCGCTCTGTGTAGGAAAAGTCGTATCATTGGTGGCGCAGTGCGCCCGCCCCTCTCTTCTCATTGGTGGCAGCGGCAGCAGCACAGGGGGAGGGAGATGCTGCTTCCTTCTCCCCTGTGCTGCTGAGGGAACATGAGCGCGCTGACAGCAGCGCGCTCATGTTCAGAGATACTAGACTGTGCAGAAGCGCAGCCCAGTATCGAAAATATGGAAATCCCAGTATCGTATCGATACCGGGACAAAAGTATCGATTGGGTATCGAAATTTCGATACCCGCAATGCTGTCCCCGAACCATTTTATTGGTGTTTCCATCAATTTCTGACCTTTTCCTGTGAACCAGACGCCCTCCCCTCTTCAGAGTAGGAGGTGCCTGGTTTAATGCTCTGGTTCTCCCATTGTGCTCTGTAGAGCACCGAGCATCCCAAAGTGTTCTACTCGAGCACCAGAGTACCCGAGCGCTTTGGTGCTCGATCAACACTAATGTTTACATAAGTTCACATACCAAAGTTTGTAAGACAGTGCATACTGTGCAGAAGCCAAGTGTTATCTTATCTTCTTTTCCTTCTGAGCCAATGAAATAATGGCATGAGCCTCAGAGGCAGACGCTCCCCTCTGAAGATGTATAAACTGCTTTACTCATTGTAATAAACAGAGAGAGACTCTCTTTGACCTGCCTTTGTCAGCGTATATCTCTGCCATGCATGGATATTAACCCCTTGGGGTACCTTGATGTGGAGCACCAGAGTGTATCTTAAATGTTTTAATTAAAAGCAGCTTCCACACTAAAATAGGATTATTTGCTGATGACATCATTGTGGCTCTAACTAATCCCCTGAGATTTTTGCCGGCAGTCATGAACCTCCTGCCACAATGTGGCGACATATCATACAAACTTAAAGGATAACTGTCATATTATTATTTTTTTTGCTAAAGTGTAGGGCAAGTGATAGGTAACAATTTTGCAATAGACTTTATTTAGCCAAAACATTTATTTTTGGTAGAAAACTGGGACTGAAATGGCCCTTAGCAGCACTCTTCAAAAGAGCGTTGCTAAGGGCCATCCGTCCATTAGAAAAGACGGGCTGTGCAGACGCTGTGCTTCTGACTCGTGCTTCCCTGGGAGACAGAAGGCTGGGCACAGGAGTCTTAGGAGTTAAAATTACATTTATATTCCCCCTTTCTATGCCATCTAATGCTCCGTAACATTCACTGACCTGCGATCCCTGTGATAATAATTAATGAAGCAGCGTCCGGAAGTAGAAGTACTGTGCGCAGTGAGCCGGCGGCTGATTCATTAATTATTATCACAGGGATCGCAGGTCAGTGAATGTTATGGAGCATTAGATTGTAATATTAACTCCTAAGACTCCTGTGCCCAGCCTTCTGTCTCCCAGGGAAGCACGAGTCAGAAGCACAGCGTCTGCACAGCCCGTCTTTTCTAATGGACGGATGGCCCTTAGCAACGCTCTATCGCCACAAACCGCAGGTCAATTCAGACCTGCGGTCTGCGGCTTTTACCTGGTGCGGCAGTGGCGGTGCCATCGGGTCCCCATGCGGCTGTAGGGGGGACCCGATGGCATGGAAGGCAGCGCGATGTCACCGGAAGGCATCGCGCTGCCTTCCGGTGACGAGCCTGTGAGATCCAGCCCCCTGGATCTCACAGGCCGGAAGCTGTATGAGTAATACACACAGTATTACTCATACAGCCAATGCATTCCAATACAGAAGTATTGGAATGCATTGTAAAGGGGATCAGACGCCCAAAAGTTCAAGTCCCAAAGTAAGACAAAAAATAAAGTGAAAAAAAAGTTGAAAAAAGGCGTTTGCCCACCAAAATAGTACCAGTCTAACCGTCACCTCATCCGGCAAAAAATTAGCCCCTACCTGAGACAATCGCCCAAAAAATAAAAAAAACTATGGCTCAGAATATGGAGACACTAAAACATCATTTTTTTTTTTTTGTTTTAAAAAAGCTGTTATTGTGTAAAACTTACATAAATAAAAAAAGTATACATATTAGGTATCGCCGCGTCCGTATCGACCGGCTCTATAAAAATATCACATGACCTAACCCCTGAGATGAACACAGTGAAAAATAAAAAATAAAAAACGGTGCTAAATAAACAATTTTTTGTCACCTTACATCACAAAAATAGCAAGCGATCAAAAAGTCATATGCACCCCAAAATACCCCAATCAAGCAGTCATCTCTTCCCGCAAAAAATGAGACCCTACCTAATATAATCCCCCCAAAACTGAAAAAATTATGGCTCTCAGACTATGGAAACACTAAAACATGTTTTTTTTTGCTTCAAAAATGAAATCATTGTGTAAAACTTACATAAATAAAAAAAAAAGTATACATATTAGGTATCGCAGCGTCCGTGACAACCTGGTCTATAAAAATATCACATGATCTAATCTGTCAGACGAATGTTGTAAATAAAAACGGTGCCAAAACAGCTATTTCTTGTTACCTTGCCGCACAAAAAGTGTAATATAGAGCAACCAAAAATCATATGTACCCTAAACTAGTACCAACAATACTGCCACCCCATCCCTATAGTTTCTAAAATGGGGTCACTTTTTTGGAGTTTCTACTCTAGAGGTGCATCAGGGGGGCTTTAAATGGGACATGGTGTCAAAAAAACCAGTCCAGCAAAACCTGCCTTCCAAAAACCGTATGGCATTCCTTTCCTTCTGCGCCCTGCCGTGTGCCCGTACAGCAGTTTACGACCACATATGGGGTGTTTCTGTAAACTACAGAATCAGGGCCATAAATATTGAGTTTGGTTTGGCTTTTAACCCTTGCTTTGTAACTGGAAAAAAATTATTAAAATGGAAAATCTCCCAACAAAGTGAAATTTTGAAATTGTATCTCTATTTTCCATTAATTCTTGTGGAACACCTAAAGGGATAACGACGTTTATAAAATCAGTTTTGAATACCTTGAGGGGTGTAGTTTGTATAATGGGATCATTTTTGGGTGGTTTCTATTATGTAAGCCTCACAAAGTGACTTCAGACCTGAACTGGTCCCTAAAAATTGGGTTTTTGAAAATTTCTGAAAAATTTCAAGATTTGCTTCTAAACTTCTAAGCCTTGTAACATCCCCAAAAAAAGAAAATATTTTGGAGGTATTACTATGTATTATAGAAGTAGAGAAATTTAAAATTGGAAATTTGCAATTTTTTTTTACAAATTTTTGGTAAATTTGGTATTTTTTTATAAATAAAAATGATTTTTTTTTACTTCATTTTACCAGTGTCATAAAGTACAATATGTGACGAAAAAACAATCTCAGAATGGCCTGGATAAGTCAAAGCGTTTTAAAGTTATCAGCACTTAAAGTGACACTGGTCAGATTTGCAAAGAATGGCCAAGTCCAGAAGGTGAAATAGGGCCGAGTCCTTAAGAGGTTAATGCCAACAAATCCCTTATTTTGAACATGGGTCTTTCTACTCTAGATGTTTCCCAGCTGACTTCCCAATACCCTTTTAAATGGACGTCACCCTCCAGGGAACTCTTTGCACGTAACTATGTCTCCTTACTCAAAACGATTAAAGAAGATATAGCCACCTACTCCAAAGTGGATATGTCATGGGTGGGTAGGATTGCGACAGCTAAAATGATGCTCTTGCCTAAGATACTATATCTCTTTAGGAATCTCCCTATAATGCTTCCTAAAAGATACATTTCAGAACTGCAAGCGGCATTAAATACCTTTATATGGAACCACAAAAAACCCAGAGTGGCTGCCTCTACTTATAAAAACCAGTTGCACAAGGAGGATTGGGCATTCCCAACCTGTTTCTTTATTATCAGGCAGCATTACTAGATCAAACGAGATGCTGGCTTTTGGGAGAGGATGCCCCACAATGGGTCCAAATGGAAGGGGAGGAAATGGACCCAATCCCCTTAAAGGACTACATGAAAAGCAAATCTTATAAGGGACGCTCTTTCCGATTCTTCTTTGCCACCAATGAAAGCTTGCTTCAATTCGTGGATAAAAATGGTTAGGAATAAGGATTTAGTCTCATGGAGCATATCTAATATCACTTCACAAATGGTGGAATTGTTGATTTCCGATATTTCCTTCTCAGACTGGACAGCTGCAGGGATTAATGAAATCAAAGAAATCTGAGATACCAACCATTTGATCCCCTTCTCCACCCTAGCCAGCTCTTTTCAGATATCAAATAGGGGGTTTTACAAATATCTACACATACGAACCCTTTTGAATTCCCTTCCACAACCCCCAAAAGTTACTACCACAGCTTTCGAGTTGTACTTTTTTGGCAAATCTGGTCGCACTAAAGGATTGTCTAGAATTTACAAACTATTACTAGAATATAATTCTAAAGACAATATTTCTGGGATAGTGAGGTGGGTATCAGATCTGGATTTACCTAAGGATGAACAAATCTGGTTCAGGGTTTTTGCCATGGCGGGACATCTTTAGAGTTGTGCATCCCACTTAGAATCTTCACGTAAGATGCTATACAGATGGAACATGACCCTGCAACGCCTATCTCAGGTATATCCAGAGGTGACTGCATCTTGTTGGAGATGTGATAAAGCCTTAGGAGACATTAAGCACATATTTTGGGACTGCTCAGCGCTCACAGAATTATGGGATGAAACATTGGCACTATTGAGCAAAATGAGATTTTCCGTACCTAGTAATCCAGCTTTTTGCTTACTACATATAGGGCTTAATGATGTACCCAAACTAGACAGGGATAAGCTCACAGCAGTTAAAACACTTATTGCTAAACATTGGCGCGCCACTCAGGTTCCCACTATTGATGACATTGTGCATAGGGTGGGGTACAATTGTGCAATGGAAAGTACCATGGCCTCCTGCAAAGGAGTCTATGACTTCTATTTAGAAAGTTGGGGTAAGTGGCTTGAGACATACCCAACTTTGAGTACACTTTAATTCTGGAACTAGCTCCATCCTACTTCTCTAATTATACGAACCTCTCTGGCACAAATTAAGTTTGTTGTCCCTGTTTTGTTCCTCTTCTCCTACCTTTCCATAACCAGACCCCCTCCCCCCACCCTATTATTCATTGGGCAATCAAACTTGAGAGTTATATGACACTTATCTTATGCAATAGGGAAGAATTTTCCAGCACCTGTTTTCTTGAGCGAAAATTTTCTTTATTTTCAGTGACAAGGAGACAGCAATAAAACTTATTCACAGGTCCTGTTGTCAATCTACGTGTTTCGAACAGGCGGGTTCTTATTCATGACTAGCATGAAGGCCTTACCTTCACTTCCGTGCACCCGAGGTGGAACATCTACATCATCACAAAATAAGGGTGAGCTGGATATTTCCATTACTTATCTTATGCAATTATACTGTTACAGTTAATAATTACAATACTGGACAAATATGTAAGTACTGTCAAATATTGCCTTTATTATCAATAAAAACTTTGTAATAAAAGCAGCTTCAACACTGTAAACTTAAGAATCAGGGTAATAGATATTGAGTTTTCTTTGGTTGTTAACCCTTGGTGTGTTACAGAAAAAAAATGATTAAGATGGAAAATCTGCCAAAAAAGTGAAATTTTGATATTTCATCTCCATTTTTCCTTTACTTCTTGTGGAACACCTAAAGGGTCAACAACATTTGTAAAATCAGTTTTGAATACCGTGAGGGATGTGGTTTCTACAATGGGGTCCTTTATCGGGGGTTTCTTTTATGTGACTTCATAACTGAACTGATCCTTAAAAAGTGGGTTTTGGACATTTTCTATTTTAAGAGTTGCTTCTAAAATTATAAGCCTTCTAACGTCCTAAAAAATAAAATGACAATCACAAAATGATGAGCAAATTCTATAAGGAACTGGGCACTCAAGATATCTGAACCATACAGAAATTTATTGACATGTTAAAATTTACAACAATAAAATAGTGCGTAATGCAAAAACAACACGTAATATAGTGGCTATTCAATAATATATCTATCCAATGAAAATAGGTTGATCTAAAAGCAAATGGCATCAGAGATAAATAATAAAACTATACAAAGACTCTAAATTGATGGATATATAGTAGCAACAATGTTCGCATGAATAGCAGCAGTATTCAAATGCGAAAAAATCTTCAAGAATGTAGGGGCAGCAGTTGGCGTATAGCTCACACTACTAATAACGCAAAATAGTCCCAAAGATAAATACCGTATTTTTCGCTTTATAAGACGCACCTAGGTATTTGAGGAGGAAAATAAGAAAATAAATATTTTGAACCAAAAGGTGTGCTTTTGGTGGATTTTGAACTAATGGTCTGGGGATGACACTGTTATGGGGCTCTGTGGATGACGCACTGTTATGGGGGATCTGTGGATGACACACTGTTATGGGGGGGATCTATGGATGACACACTTATGGGGGATCTGTGGATGACACACTGTTATGGGGGATCTGTGGATGACACACTTATGGGGGGGATCTATGGATGATGCACTGTTATGGGGGGGAATCTGTGGATGATGCACTGTTATGGGGGGGGAATCTGTGGATGATGCACTGTTATGGGGGGATCTATGGATGATGCACTGTTATGGGGGATGTGTGCTGTGAAACATAGGGCCATGAGGGGGGCCAGCATAAGATGCTATATGTGTGGGTGACACACATATAGCATCTTATGCTGGTCCCCCTCATGGCCCTATGTTTCACAGCATTACAGTACTTTATTCGTTGTATGTAAAATATTTCTTTAATCCTGAATCAATCGCTCTCCTTTTGATAAGCTAGCTGACACGGATGTATCGCCGGCCGCTATGCTGCACAGTGTGGCCGGCGATACATCAGTCACAGTGCGGGGAGGGAGGAGGGGCTGGAGGCAACTCGCAGCCGGGCCCGATGCAGTCACTGTAGTACATCGGGCCCCGCGCACAGAAGTCTCTTTGTATGTAAAATCTTTCATTAATCCTTTTATACCGTAAATCGCTCTCCTTTTGATAAACTTTACTAGCCTAATCGCCTGCATCAGTACTCACTATGAATGTAGCGTGCGGTCCCTCCGGCACATGACTTCATCCTGCTTCATTAATGAAGTGGGAGGAGCGTGACGTCAGTCACACGCCGGCCGGACCGCACGCTACATTCATAGTGAGTACTGATGCAGGCGATTAGGCTAGTAAAGTTTATCAAAAGGAGAGCGATTTACGGTATAAAAGATTTTACATACAAAGAGACTTCTGTGCGCGGGGCCCGGTGTACTACAATCACTGCACCGGGCCCGGCTGCGAGTTGCCTCCGGCCCCTCCTCCCTCCCCGCACTGTGACTGATGTATCGCCGGCCACACTGTGCAGCATAGCGGCCGGCCATACATCCGTGTCAGACCTGTAAAAAAAGTCAACCATCGTTTTATAAGACGCACTGTCATTTCCCCCCCTCTTTTGGGGGAAAAAAAGTGCGTCTTTTAAAGCGAAAAATACGGTATATAACAGCAATGTCCTGAAATAAGTCCAGTGCAATATATAGTTGGGGGCAGTGCTGGTTATTTGGTATCCCACATTGGAGGATTGTGAAAAGGCAAAGTGTAGCGGCGTCCCACTATATGCACAAACCAGCGGCGTCCCACTGCGAGTTTCTGGTAAATGTTCTGCCGGAAAAATTTGAACAGTCTTACCGCATTGCTTTTCACACCGCGGAGTCACTCTACTAGATGGTTCTGTGTATGTAGAGGCCAATGTTCTCCAAGCGGCAGTAGTCCTCACTTCCCACGCTGGTAAATGTTTGGCACGTGCAAACAGACCTTTGCTATACACTCAGGTCTTGCGTAATATCTTTCTCATTTACCCTTTACGCAGTGATGGACAGTGTGTTTTTCTGTGAGAGTCCGGCAGAATATTCCAATTTCCAGTGGTCAAAGGTTTGGGGTCCTGTCTTTAGCTAGACGCGTTTCGGGGTATATGATCGCCCCCTTCCTCAGTAGCTACCAGTCCCCCATAAACTCCTTCCTTTTATAGTGAAAAAGTATATACCAAAACTTGACATGGATCTTTTTTTGAGATGGATCTTTTTTGGGACATACAATCAGTCTTGTAGATCATTATTCTTTTTCAATTATAACTATAAATTTCCAATATCTTATCTTTGTAAAAGCCATTATTCAATGCCTTATGTCTGCGATATATACCCATGCGTTTCTTTCAAAAATGCCACATATCCATTGTTTTAGCTGCTCTATATCTGTTCGGTTGTGGACTAAGCTTTAATTCTATAAGAAGAGACATTCACCCTTAATTAAAAAAATCGCAGCATGCTCTATGTTGTGCGTTTTTTACGCAACGCAGGCCCCATAGAAGTTAATGGGGCTGCGTGAAAATCGCAAGGATCCGCAAGTAAGTGCGGATGCGGTGCGATTTTCACGCATGGTTGCTAGGATGAAAGTCTATTCACTGTATTATTTTCCCTTATAACATGGTACAGAATGCTTAGTAGAAGGTCAATAGAATAAACATTATATACACCCCAGTATAATAAACATTGGTGGCGCAGTGCGCCCCCCCCAACACCCCAGTATAATAAACATTGGCGGCGTAGTGCGCCCCCCCCCCAACACCCCAGTATAATAAACATTGGTGGCGCCGTGCACCCCCCCCCCAGTATAATAAACATTGGTGGCGCAGTAAGCCCCTCCCCCCCAACACCCCAGTATAATAAACATTGGCGGCGTAGTGTGCCCCCCCCCAGTATAATAAACATTGGTGGCGCAGTGCACCCCCCCCCAGTATAATAAACATTGGTGGCGCAGTAAGCCCCCCCCAACACCCCAGTATAATAAACATTGGTGGCGCAGTGTGCCCCCCCAGTATAATAAACATTAGTGGCGCAGTGCCCCCCCCATAAAAAATTATTAACTCACCTCCTCCAATTGATCACGTAGCAGCCGGTCTCCTGTTCTTTCTTCAGGACCTGTGGTGACATCACTGAGCTCATCACATGGTACATCACATGATCCATCACCATGGTAATGGACCATGTGATGAGCTCAGTGACGTCACCACAGGTCCTGAAGACAGAACAGGAGACCGGCAGCTACGAGATCAATTGGAGGAGGTGAGTTAATTATTATTATATTTTTTTAACCCTCATTGGCACTTCCCACTGCGCCACCAATGTTTATTATACTGGGGTGTTGGGGGGGTGGGCGCACTGCGCCACCAATGTTTATTATACTGGGGTGTTGGGGCGCACTGCGCCACCAATGTTTATTATACTGGGGGGGCGCAGAAGATAACTGACCTGTTAATACAAATACAGGAGGCGGGTGCCGGAATCAAATAGCCGGCACCCGACCTCTATGACAGGGAGCTGCGATCCGCGGCAGTTAACCCTTCAGGTGCGGTACCTGAGGGGTTAACTGCCGCAGATCACAGCTCCCTGTCATAGAGGTCGGGTGCCGGCTATTTGATTCCGGCACCCACCTCCTGTATTTGTATTAACAGGTCAGTTATCTTCATTGGTGGCGCAGTGGCCACAGCCCCTCCCCTCCTCCTCCCGTCTCTCTTCTTACTGGCAGTGGCGGCAGCAGCACAGGAGGGAGTTAGAGACTCCTTCTCCACTGCGCTCTGCGCTGCTGAGAAGAACATCGGCGGCGGGGCAGAGAACTATCATCTCCTGTGGCCGCCGCTGTATTCAACGGCAGAGCTGCGGCGGGGGGTCTAGTCGCAAATGGCGACAAGACTAAAAAGTCTAGTCGCCATTTGTAAATTCTAAGTCGCATTGGCGACCATTTTGGTCGCCATCTGGAGCCCTGAGGGCCCCGCCGGGTTCATGTGATCTACCTTCTTCATCCTCCCCGCCATGCTGTCTTCAGATCCTCAGATTGAGGACACCATTTTAAGAGATTCGGAAGATGAATTTTTGGGAAATGCTAAACAAATTCTCTCATCTCTAAGCAGAAAGCATCCTATAGGGGAGCTCCACACCCACCACATTTCCTTTAATTTATAACCCCTTCCCACTGCAACCATTTCCCATTTTTTGCACTTTTATTTCTCTTCCCCACCATCCAAATTCTTAACATGAATACGGCTTCTCCTTTGTGCAAATTTGCTGATGTTTCTCAAAACTTGATTTCTTAGTAAAACATTTCTCACATTCTGAACATGAATATGGCTTCTCACCTGTGTGAATTCTCTGATGTTTATTAAGATTTGATTTGTGAGTGAACCATTTCCCACATTCCGAACATGAATACGGTTTCTCCCCAGTGTGACGTCTTTGATGTAAAATAAGATTTGATTTTTTAGCAAAACATTCTTCACATTCTGAACAAAAATATTGCTTCTCACCTGTGTGAATTCTCTGATGTTTGACAAGTTTTAATTTATGGCTAAAGCATTTCCCACACTCAAGACATGGAAATGACTTCTCCTTTGTGTGAATTCTCCGATGTTTAGCACAATCTGATTGAGAAGTAAAACATTTCCCACAGTCCGTACATGAATACGGTTTCTCCCCTGTGTGAATTCTCTGATGGACAACAAGAGAAGATTTCTGAGTAAAACATTTACCACAGTCTGAACATGAATACGGCTTCTCTCCCGTGTGAACTCTCTGATGCCTCTCAAGTTCTGATTTCTGAGTAAAACATTTCCCACATTCCGAACATGAATATGGCTTTACCCCAGTGTGACGTCTTTGATGTAAAAGAAGATTTGATTTTCTAGCAAAACATTCTTTACATTCTGAACAAAAATATTGCTTCTCACCTGTGTGAACTCTCTGATGCCTCTTAAGTTCTGATTTCTGAGTAAAACATTTGCCACATTCTGAACATGAAAATGACTTCTCTCCTGTATGACTTCTGTGATGTGTGATAAGATTTGATTTCCGAGTAAAACATTTCCCACATTCTGAGCATGAATACGGCTTCTCTCCCGTGTGAACTCTCTGATGCCTCTCAAGTTCTGATTTCCGAGTAAAACATTTGCCACATTCTGAACATGAAAATGACTTCTCTCCTGTATGACTTCTGTGATGTTTGTTAAGATTTGATTTATGGCTAAAGCATTTCCCACACTCAAGACATGGAAAAGGTTTCTCCTTTGTGTGAATTCTCCGATGTTTAACACATTCTGATTGAGAAGTAAAACATTTTCCACAGTCTGTACATGAATACGGTTTCTCCCCTGTGTGAATTCTCTGATGGACAACAAGAGAAAATTTCTGAGTAAAACATTTCCCACATTCCGAACATGAATATGGCTTTACCCCAGTGTGACGTCTTTGATGTAAAAGAAGATTTGATTTTCTAGCAAAACATTCTTCACATTCTGAACAAAAATATTGCTTCTCACCTGTGTGAACTCTCTGATGCCTCTCAAGTTCTGATTTCTGAGTAAAACATTTGCCACATTCTGAACATGAAAATGACTTCTCTCCTGTATGAGTTCTGTGATGTGTGATAAGATTTGATTTCAGAGTAAAACATTTCCCACATTCTGAGCATGAATACGGCTTCTCTCCCGTGTGAACTCTCTGATGCCTCTCAAGTTCTAATTTCTGAGTAAAACATTTGCCACATTCTGAACATGAAAATGACTTCTCTCCTGTATGACTTCTGTGATGTGTGATAAGATTTGATTTATGGCTAAAGCATTTCCCACATTCTGAGCATGAATACGGCTTCTCTCCCGTGTGAACTCTCTGATGCCTCTCAAGTTCCGATTTGTGAGTAAAACATTTCCCACATTCTGAACATGGATATGACTTCTTCCCTTTCTGAGCTCTTTGGGCTCCAACACCCCTTTTGCGGCTTGCATTCTGGTTAACGGTCTGTGATGAATCCGAAGATTGGATTTGTTTTAAAGGATCAGATGACAGAGTTTTGCTGTGAAGGGTGGATGGTACATCTGGGATAATGGCACAATCTTCATATGTATCTGATGTGACACCCGGATCATCTGCATTATAATCTGCAGATATAAATTGTCCCTCTGAGCTCCCAGTAGAGTCATCTGCCAAGAACAAAACTTTGTAAAATTATTTTTTAATAATATACATTTTTAAAATAATCTAATATATAAAGTTGAGTGTATGTATGTGTGTGTGTATGTCCACTAAAGGAATCTGCACCGTCACATTTACAATCCCGAAATTTGGCACACAGGTTCATCAGGTGTCCGGGAAGGTTTTAGAGCAGGTCTCAGCTCTCTAGGACGTACCGTTCCCGAGATATTCCCATAAAAATGCATTAGCCAATAGAAGCTTGGTCACATGACCCTTATCAGCAAATAGAAGCTTGCAGGTCCTTCAGCTTCCACATACAGTTTTACTTTAGGTTTCCATAACAACCCAGCCATTTTTCTTCACTGCTGTAGGAGAGCTTTAAAAGGAAATCTGTCACCAGGATAATCGCTATTGAAGTAGTAAATGGCCTAATAGCACTTAGTACCTTATTTCCAGATGTGCCTTTGTTCCAGCAATGGATGTTTGTATCCTCTAAAAATCCAGTTTATTTGGTATGCAAATGAGCAAGAAGCAGCCCAGACACGCCCCCTGCCAATGTGTCCACCCTCAAAATACTTAAAACCCCACCCCCAGGTCCTGCTAAGCCACACCCCTGATCCGGTTAGGCCACGCCCCTCCCACTCCTGAGCTGACGGGGATTGAAAAAAATCCGCAATACACCCAGCTGGCACCCCCATAGAAATGCCTATTCTTGTCCGCAATTGCGAACAAGAATAGGACATGCTCTATTTGTTTCCGGAGCTGAAGACCGGAAGATCGGGGCAGCGCTCCGGACATGCGGATGCGGACAGCACACTGTGTGCTGTCCGCATCTCTTCCGGCCCCATAGAGAATGGATGGGTACGGAACAGATGCGGACCCATTCTACGGACGTGTGAATGGACCTTTAGAGTGAGCTGTTCAAAAGGACACGCCCCCGATCCGGTTAGGCCACGCCCCCTCCCACTCCTCAGCCGACAGATTGAAAAAATGAAGTTAAAAAATCAACTTCTAGGTCCCGCTAAGCTACGCCCATATCTGGTTAGGCCACGTTCCCTCCCACTCCCCAGTCGACAGGGATTTAAAAAATGAAGGTAAAAATCAACTTCTGTCAGCTGCAGAGGTGGGAGGGACGGTGACTTTCTCACTGCAGCTCACACTCAGACAATACAGTGCTGCTGTCTTAGAGTGAGCTGTTCAAAGGGAAACGCCTCCGATCCAGTAAAAGCCACTGTTAAGGGGGCGGGCCCCTGTGGAGGTCACTGTCAAGGGGGTGGTATGCTGAGAAAGTCACTGTTAAAGGGGCAGGCTGCTGTAAAGGTCAAAGTTAAGGGGGTGGGCTGCTGTGGAGGTCCCATTTTAAGGGACGGGGCACTGTGGAGGTCATTGTTTTGGGGGCGGGGTGCTGTAGAGGTCACTGTTATAGTGGATAGTGTTGATATCTTTTAACGACACACAAACATTAAATGAAATAGATTAAATATACCCGAGCGAAGCCGCGTCCTTCAGCTAGTACGGATATATTTTAACATAAAAATCCACTTTAGTGCAGGGCAGTGGAGAGGAACAGTGCGGTGATGTATGAGGAAGCCATGGCTATGGAGTCAGCGTAAGGCTGGATTACTATTCTCTATTCAAATCCTTTGTATAAAATAATCTGCCTACAAGATAGCTCCATAGTTCAGGGGTTAGAGTGCTGGTCTTGTAAACCAGGGGTCGAGAGTTCAAATCTCGCTGGCACCTTCGCAATTTTTTATTCAGTATATTGGGCAGACTAGATGGGCCAAATGGTTCTTATCTGCCGACACATTCTATGTTTTCTAAGGGAACCCGTCACCTGTAGGTCGTGGCCCTCACAGGGGGCAGCATAGTGTAGTCACAGGCCCGGTGATTTCAGCGGTCTGTCACATCTGTGCTGGCAGTCAGTACTGACAAGCCGAACCCCACAGTGTGCACCAGGGCTGCGAGGGAGACAAGTCCGATAAGTGACTACCTCTACCCTCCCCTGCCTCCGGACCCAGACTGACTGGTTTTCCTATGCACAACTGGAAAGAGGAGACGGACGGTGGGGGTAAAGAGCCTCATCGGACTCATCTCCCTCCTAGCGCTGGCATGTGCTGTGGGGTTTGGACTATCGGTAATCTAAAAGTACTGACTGCCAGCAAGTGATAGGTTCCCTTCTACAGAGCATCTGTCAGCAGGATCAACCCTATTAAACCAGGCTTACTGCTTGTTAGAGTTAATCATACTGAGTGAAACGACCCCTTCGTTCTTTAATAAGCGCTCCAAAACTGCATGTGAGGATCAGGAATTATAAGTAAATAATTGTGGCAGAGTCACTAATAAGGGGGCACTGGGAGATCTGTAAAACCAGTCACCAGTGCCCTCCACAAGACCGTCCCCGCTTCCCTGGTGCATTCTCTATACAGACTAGGCCCCCGCTAATGTGCTCCCTAAGGAGTCAGCAAGGGGACCATTAGAGGATGGGTGGGGGGCAGTGCTGGAGTCTTAAAGGGCTTCTACCATCAGAATTACTGTTATGCAGCTGACATGTAGTGCGCATCGCTATATCAAACAGTATGTTTTTCACATTTCTCCCTGCAGCCGTTTTGGTAGAATAAGCACTTTTATTATATGCTAATGAGCCTCTAGGTGCTATGTGGGCGTAGATTCAGCACCTACAGGCTCCGTCCACTCACCCTTTATCCCGCCCAGATCCAGTGTTCTGCCCGCCCCACTCCTCTTGATTGATGTGACGGGTCGCAGTATCGTTGACAAAATCCTGCGCCGTTCACTTCTGTATTCCAAAGATCAAATACAAGGTACGGTACTGACATAGCAGTGGGAATACTACTGTTCTGCGACCCAGTAGAAACAGCCAGTGGTCCCAGTAATACAATGTTAGAAGATATAACCTTCCTCTTCCATGGCTGAGATCTATGACTAAGCCCCCATACTCTTACAGCCAACTGAACATTCAAATAATTGCCCCTAGAATTGGAAGAGTCATTGTACTGAGGTGTCAGGAGGAAGAGGAACCTGCAGTGGAGGTGGGAGCTGAAATCCTATGAAGTGGCATGGCAGCCCAATCCTCATAATATTTTTAGACAATTACGGAAGGTACTCGGGGCCTGTATGGACAACACATACAGTCAGGTCCATAAATATTGGGACATGGACACAATTCTAACATTTTTGGCTCTATACACCACCACAATGGATTTGAAATGAAACATACAATATGTGCTTTACCTGCAGACTGTCAGCTTTAATTTGAGGGGATTTACATCCAAATCAGGTGAACGGTGCAGGAATTACAGCAGTTTGCATATGTGCCTCCCACTTGTTAAGGGACCAAAAGTAATGGGACATAATAATAATCATAAATCAAACTTTCACTTTTTAATACTTGGTTGCAAATCCTTTACAGTCAATTACAGCCTGAAGTCTGGAACGCATAGACATCAGCAGACGCTGGGTTTCATCCCTGGTGATGCTCTGCCAGGCCTCTACTGCAACTGTCTTCAGTTCCTGCTGGTTCTTGGGGTATTTTCTCTTCAGTTTTGTCTTCAGCAAGTGAAATGCAGCTCAATCGGATTCAGGTCCGGTGATTGACTTGGCCATTGCATAACATTCCACTTCTTTCCCTTATAAACTCTTTGGTTGCTTTTGCAGTATGCTTTGGGTCATTGTCCATCTGCACTGTGAAGCGCCGTCCAATGAGTTCGGAAGCATTTGGCTGAATATGAGCATATAATATTGCCCGAAACACTTCAGAATTCATCCTGCTGCTTTTGTCAGCAGTCACATCATCAATAATACAAGAGAAGCAGTTCCATTGGCAGCCATACATGCCCACGCCATGACACTACCACCACCATGCTTCACTGATGAGGTGGTATGCTTAGGATCATGAGCAGTTCCTTTCCTTCTCCATACTCTTCTCTTCCCATCGCTCTGGTACAAGTCTTGGTCTCATCTGTCCATAGGATGTTGTCCCAGAACTGTGAAGGCTTTTCTAGATGTCGTTTGGCAAACTCTAATCTGTCCTTCCTGTTTTTGAGGCTCACCAATGGTTTACATCTTGTGGTGAACCCTCTATTCACTCTGGTGAAGTCTTCTCTTGATTGTTGGCTTTGACACACATACACCTACCTCCTGGAGAGTGTTCTTGATCTGGCCAACTTTTGTGAAGGATGTTTTCCTTCTTCGGAAAGAATTATTCGCTCATCCACCACAGTTGTTTTCCGTGGTCTTCCAGGTCTTTTGGTGTTGCTGAGCTCACCGGTGCGTTCCTTCTTTTTAAGAATGTTCCAAACAGTTGTTTTGGCCAGGCCTAATGTTTTTGCTATCTCTCTGATGGGTTTGTTTTGTTTTTTCAGCGTAATGATGGCTTGCTTCACTGATGGTGACAGCTCTTTGGATCTCATCTTGAGAGTTGACAGCAACAGATTCCAAATGCAAATTACCCTAACCCTTTTATCTGCTCATTGTAATTGGGATAATGAGGGAATAACACACACCTGGCCATGGAACAGCTGAGAAGCCAATTGTCCCATTACTTTTGGTCCCTTAACAAGTGGGAGGCACAAATGCAAACTGTTGTAATTTCTGCACCGTTCACCTGATTTGGATGTAAATACCTCAAATTAAAGCGGACGGTCTGCAGGTAAAGCAGATCTTGCTTGTTTCATTTCAAATCCATTGTGGTGGTGTATAGAGCCAAAAATGTTAGAATTGTGTCGATGTCCCAATATTTATGGACCTGACTGTATATTTACACCTTGCACATTCATAATTTCGACATCAGAATCCAGTGCAGTATAAAGTGTGACATGAGGCCTGTGAAATGCTGCACAGAGGGACACCAGGACACGTCCAGGAGATTCATGGAAGAGATCTGTCACCCTGATATTACTGAGCAAGTCCTGGAGAGTCACAGCGCAGACCTGAGGGAGTCGTTACCACCTTGGTGTAATGGGCTAGGATCAGCGGGAACACTCCTACTGCTTCCTCCTCTCCTGTCTACTAGTATGTTTGGGGAAGTTGCTATGTATTATACAGTAGCTGATCTCTTGCTCAGCCGATATTCCTAGTTTCTGCAGGGGGCTGCTGGTTATAGTGTAAGCTCTGTGCTTTTTAATCCAGTAATCCTTTTATTTTCTAGTATCTCTCCTAGTTTTCTTCATCAGTGAACCTTTGTTCTTATGGTTATGGCGTATTGACACAAGCCAATTATTGGGCAGATTATCGGGAACGACCGTACCTGCGAACGCTCGTTCCCGACAATCTGCCCGTGTAAATGTGCTGCCGATGACCTAATAAACGAGCGAAACAGGCCTTAGTGTCCTCCTGTTTGTTTTAGGGTCAGTTTTACAGATTAGTGTTTTCCATAGGAATGTCTTTAGGGACAGTGAGGGTCAGTGATGGTATTGGGGTCAGCGTCTAAGGACAGATCTAGGGAAAGATTTAGGGAAAGCTACAGTCAGGGTCACTTATTGTCTATTCAATCATCCACTCACCATATAACCCCCATCATCCGTTTGTTCCACCATCTGATTACCATCCCCATCTTGGTCCAGTCATCTACTGATGAGTTCTATATCTGATATGTGCTTTGTATTATTCTTCATGGGACGGTCCGGCTGTTACACAGTTTGGTCCTACTGCAAGTCCTGGGGGTATCTGAGTACTGGGGGACACTGTAAGGACCTGGGGAAGGCGCCTGCTATAGGGGAAGTCCAGTTCAGGGTCATTACAGTTACAGACTAGTCTCTGCTTCATTTAGTGGTCACTACTCACCTGGGCTCTTATCTGTAGGAATGTCCTCCTTACACTGGTCATCACCCCTCACATCTGTCTCTGTAGGAATGTCCTCCTTGTATTCCTCATCGCCCCTCACATCTGTCTCTGTAGGAGTCTCCTCCTTGTATCTCTCATCGCTCCTCACATCGGTCTCTGTAGGAGTCTCCTCCTTGTATTCCTCATCGCCTCTCACATCTGTCTCTGTAGGAATCTCCTCCTTGTATTCCTCATCGCCTCTCACATCTGTCTCTGTAGGAGTCTCCTCCTTGTATTCCTCATCACCCCTCACATCTGTCTCTGTAGGAATGTCCTCCTTGTATTGATCATCGCCCCTCACATCTGTCGCTGTAGGAATCTCCTCCTTGTATTCCTCATCGCCCCTCACATCTGTCTCTGTAGGAATCTCCTCCATGTATTCCTCATCGCCTCTCACATCTGTCTCTGTAGGAGTCTCCTCCTTGTATTCCTCATCAGCCCTCACATCTGTCTCTGTAGGAATGTCCTCCTTGTATTGATCATCGCCCCTCACATCTGTCTCTGTAGGAATCTCCTCCTTGTATTGATCACCGCCCCTTACATCTGTCTCTGTAGGAGTCTCCTCCTTGTATTCCTCATCGCCCCTCACATCTGTCTCTGTAGGAACCTCCTCCTTGTATTCCTCATCGCCCCTCACATCTGTCTCTGTAGGAGTCTCCTCCTTGTATTCCTCATCGCCCCTCACATCTGTCTCTGTAGGAGTCTCCTCCTTGTATTCCTCATCGCCTCTCACATCTGTCTCTGTAGGAATGTCCTCCTTGTATTCCTCATCGCCCCTCACATCTGTCTCTGTAGGAGTCTCCTCCTTGTATTCCTCATCGCCCCTCACATCTGTCTCTGTAGCATTAATATTGCGCAGATCTTCATCCTGATATAAAATCTGTGAAGCAAATATTGTAAGTTACAGGACAGTCGGACAAGTTGCGAGAAATATTTTACAGATCGTTAAAGGGGTCATCATCCAACTTTAACCTTTTTTAACAGATCCCTTCAGAGTGACCGGACTTGTGGTGGGTTCATACTTACCTGATCCCCACCGCTGGTTGCCGGCTTCATCACTCCACGACCGCCTCCGCAGGTACTGGGACTCTGGGAATCAACATCCCATTGATGGGGGCATGTGACCACTGCAGCCAATCACTGGACGCAGCAGTGACCAGCGATAGGGAAAATCTCTGTTACCTGACCATCGTGTGGAAGGAGAGGACGGGGACATCTCTCTGGTGTTGTCCTCTGACTGGATCTCTCTGCAGGAGACACAGAGACTGGACTCAGACTTCACAGACAGAGAATTCCAGGACATTTGTATTTAGTTCTGTCCGTTACCTGGAGATGTGACGGGCTGGTCCTCCTCCAGCTTGACCTCCTTGTACAGACCCTTGTGTCCTTCTAAATACTCCCACTCCTCCATGGAGAAATAGACAGCGACATCCTGACACCTTATAGGAACCTGACAACACAATGACACTGTCATCACCCAGACCCCTCCAGTGCTGTGACTGTATAATGTCCCAGCATTCCCGGCGGTGTCACCTCTCCAGTCAGCAGCTCCATCATCTTGTGGACGACTTCTAGGATCTTCTCATTGTTCTTCTCATGTATCAGATTACTAGACGTCTTCTTCACCGTGGAGTAATCCTGTTCATTGAAGACATAATAATAAATGTCACCATGTACATTCCAGAGTCCATCACATCTACAGCCATGTCCACCTGTAATTACCATAGATAATGGTGTCACGTGACATCATCAGAACCTCTCACCTCTCCAGTCACATCACCTGTAATTCCCATAGATAACGATGTAATGTGACATCATCAGAACCTCTCACCTCTCCAGTCACATCCCCTGTAATTCCCATAGATAACGATGTAATGTGACATCATCAGAACCTCTCACCTCTCCCCTCTCCAGTCACATCCCCTGTAATTACCATAGATGATGATGTAATGTGACATCATCAGAACCTCTCACCTCTCCAGTCACATCCCCTGTAATTCCCATAGATAACGATGTAATGTGACATCATCAGAACCTCTCACCTCTCCCCTCTCCAGTCACATCCCCTGTAATTACCATAGATAATGGTGTAATGTGACATCATCAGAACCTCTCCAGTCACATCCCCTGTAATTACCATAGATAATGATGTAATGTGACATCATCAGAACCTCTCACCTCTCCAGTCACATCCCCTGTAATTCCCATAGATAACGATGTAATGTGACATCATCAGAACCTCTCACCTCTCCCCTCTCCAGTCACATCCCCTGTAATTACCATAGATAATGGTGTAATGTGACATCATCAGAACCTCTCACCTCTCCCCTCTCCAGTCACATCCCCTGTAATTACCATAGATGATGATGTAATGTGACATCATCAGAACCTCTCACCTCTCCAGTCACATCCCCTGTAATTACCATAGATAATGATGTAATGTGACATCATCAGAACCTCTCTCCTCTCCAGTCACATCCCCTGTAATTACCATAGATAATGATGTAATGTGACATCATCAGAACCTCTCACCTCTCCAGTCACATCCCCTGTAATTACCATAGATAATGATGTTATGTGACATCATCAGAACCTCTCACCTCTCCAGTCACATCCCCTGTAATTACCATAGATAATGATGTAATGTGACATCATCAGAACCTCTCTCCTCTCCAGTCACATCCCCTGTAATTACCATAGATAATGATGTAATGTGACATCATCAGAACCTCTCACCTCTCCAGTCACATCACCTGTAATTACCATAGATAATGATGTAATGTGACATCAGAACCTCTCTCCTTTCCAGTCACATCCCCTGTAATTACCATAGATAATGATGTAATGTGACATCAGAACCTCTCACCTCTCCAGTCACATCCCCTGTAATTACCATAGATAATGGTGTAATGTGACATCATCAGAACCTCTCACCTCTCCAGTAAGCAGGAAGAGTATCTCTAGGGTAAGATCTAATATCCTCTCCGCCATCTTGTCCCCGTCTCCATCCATTATCTGGTACTGATGATGTCATCGGACAATCCTTTATCACAGTAACCTGAATGGAAGAAGAGGAGTCAATGTAGAATCCGCATGAAATCCCATAGAAATGCTTATAATGACAGGAGATGATGAGGGAGATTTGGGGAGAAATCAGAGGAGATGAGGTCTTCTTTCTATTGTCTAGACTGATAAATGGAAGATCTGGTCACGGCAGTCCCTCCATGTTTGAGGTCACAGCAGTGTAAAGTATGGTGCACCCTCACACGACCCCTACATACAATCCCTGGCTGAAGTGATGATACACCCGACCAATCAGCTGTTTGAGGAGACCGTGGCTCGCCGGTGAGCGCTGCAGTCTTCTCGCAGGTCACCATGCGCCGTCTTTTGTAAAGTGGTTGTGCTTGATATCGCAGCTGTGACCGGTGAATGTGACATCACATGGCCTTGGAAGAGGCGTAAGAGGTCACCGAGCGCAGCAGCCTCTTCGTACAGCTGATTGGTGGGGTCCCGGGAGTAGGAGCCCCCCGATCTCATGACCTATCCTGAAGATCGGTCATCAATATGATAATTCCAGAAAACCCCTTTGACACCACTACTTTATAAGAGGGTCTACAGCAGGGCTCGACAAATCCCAGGCGCCAGGTCGCCATGGCGACCAGGAATTTAGTCCTGGTGCTTGGGTATTTGTCAGCCCACTTTCAAAGGTGCCCGGGCGATGGGTGCGGAGCTGCCGTTCCGTCCGGAGGCAGCACCGTTTGAAACAGCTCCTCAGTCTGAGTCAGCTCCGTCACAGCACACACAGAGTGAGACGCTGGCAGCAGGGAGGGGAGGGACTCGGGAGGAGTGTAATCTGATCCTAGAGTGGAAGCTGCTTCTGCCAGCCCCTCCCCTCCCCGCCCACCAACCAATCAGAGCTGAGGCAAGGCAAGCACTAGCAGCTCTGAGCCGAGTCACTGACACAAGTACAGGGAGTCTAAGTAAGAAAGAATCGAATGAGTCACAGGTTCAAAGAATCTAAAGATCCTACAGTTAGTGACTCATTCGATTCTTTGAGTTAAAAGAACAGTCAGTCAGACTCTAGAACAGGTTACACTGAGGCTGTGGCTGATGCTTTTGCAGCAGTGATAAGATTAAGGGACAGGAGCAGAGAGATAAGAGAAGTGACAGGACAGTTTAGATTACAGTTTGAATTAACCCTTTAGGATCAAATTGGCTTCTCAAGGATATATATATGTTAACCACCTCCGGACCGTCTAACGCAGGATTGCGTTCCGGAGGTGGCAGCGCTGCGCAGAGTCACGCATATACGCGTCATCTCGCGAGACGCGAGATTTCGCTCAAAGCCGGCCCGCGCATGCGCATCGCGGGCCGGCAAAATTAAAAGAAGTATTTCGTCACCAGCCTGCCAGCAACGATCATTGGCTGGCAGGCTGGCGATTTTCAAAAAATCCAATCCAAAGTCATATAACAGATCATATTAGTAAATATGATCTGTTATATGGCTTGTCTGCTCCTGTGCTGGTCCTTTTCGTCGGTTGGATCCAGCACAAGAGCAGACTGAACTGTGAGTACACCAACACTACACCTTAGCCCCAGATCACCCACCTGCACCCCAATTAACCCTTTGATCACCCCTTTGATCGCCCCTGTCAATCACTAGTGAAAGGAAAAAAAAGTGATCAGTGTAAACTGTCACTTTTTTTTTTCCACTGGTATTGGCTGTTAGGTTTTAGGGATAGTTTAGGCCCCTTGGTTAGGTAGTTAGCGTCAGTTAGCGCCCACCGCACCGCAGTCACTTTTATTCGCTGTTTAGCGTATCGCTAATCAGCATTTGTACTTTTATAGTATCTGTAAGTGATCAAAACTGATCACGGTCAGATCTATAATAGTATTAGTGTCACTTTAGTTCGCCCTCCACCCAAAACGCAGTGTTTGCCCGATCAGGCCTGATCGGTCGCCCACACGTGCGTTCACCCACGCCCGCCCCACCGCAGTGACAAAAAATATATATTTTTTGATCACTGCACATTCATTTTACACGCACTGCGGCGATAAAAAAATCAGTTTTGATATTTTTTATCAACCGCAGCGGCCTCCGGTACTTCGCTAGCCTCCCCTTTGTAAGACAGGTTTGCTTTTTTTCTTGGGTAGTCTCAGGGAATACCCCTAAATTTAGTAGTCCAAAATGTCAAACAGGGGGTATTCTTCTGAAGAGGCCTACAGGATTCTGACCCAGTCGGATGAGGAATGGGAACCCTCATCTGACGAATCCAGCGGGTCAGAATATGAACCTGTGGAAAGCAGTGGCTCTCTGACCCAAAGTTCGGACGAGGAGGTTGAGGTCCCTGATAGCACCAGGCGTACCCGGCCCCGTGTCGCTAGACCACAGGTTACGCAGGATCCGCTTCAAGAGCAGCAGAGTGGGGCTGTCGCTGCCGGATCACGTGGTGAGGCATACACCAGCAGCACAGCCCATCCTGGACCTAGTACCAGCACTGCCGTACAACATGGTGACGTGGCGAGCACCAGAAGGGCAGTAGAAGCTGGTACGGTGGCACGTGCAATAGTTACCCCGTCGCAGCCACCGCACAGACAGGCCCGTAGAGCCCCTAGAGTCCCTGAGGTGCTGGCAAATCCTGATTGGTCACCAACTTCAGCCGCACCAGTAGTTCCCCCTTTCACCGCCCAGTCTGGAGTTCGGGTTGAGACGGCTCAGATCAGTACGGCCCTGGGATTTTTTGAGCTGTTCTTGACTGCGGAGCTCTTGGACTTAGTCGTGGCAGAGACCAACCGGTATGCCACACAATTTATAACCGCTAACCCGGGAAGCTATTATGCCCAGCCTTTCCGGTGGAAACCAGTCCAAGTTTCCGAACTTAAAATTTTTTTGGGCCTTCTCCTCAACATGGGCCTGACAAAAAAGCATGAATTGCGGTCATATTGGTCAACGCACCCAATTCATCACATGCCCATGTTCTCTGCTGCTATGTCCAGGACACGATTTGAGACCATCCTGCGTTTCCTGCACTTTAGCGACAACACCACCTCCCGTCCCAGAGGCCACCCAGCTTTTGACCGGCTCCACAAAATTCGGCCCCTCATAGACCATTTCAACCTGAAATTTGCAGATTTGTATACCCCTGAGCAAAACATCTGCGTAGACGAGTCCCTAATACATTTTACCGGGCGCCTTGGCTTCAAACAATACATCCCAAGCAAGCGTGCCCGGTATGGGGTCAAATTGTATAAGCTCTGTGAAAGGGCCACAGGCTATACCCACAAATTTCGGATCTATGAGGGAAAAGATCAGACCCTGGAGCCGGTCGGTTGCCCTGACTACCTGGGGAGCAGTGGGAAGACAGTCTGGGACTTGGTGTCACCCTTATTCGGCAAGGGGTACCATCTTTATGTGGACAATTTCTACACAAGTGTGGCCCTCTTTAGGCATTTGTTTCTAGAACGGATTTGCGCCTGTGGCACCGCGCGAACTAGTCGCGTGGGCTTCCCCCAACGGCTTGTAACCACCCGTCTTGCAAGGGGGGAGAGGGCTGCCTTGTGTAACGAAGAACTGCTCGCGGTGAAATGGAGAGACAAGCGTGACGTTTACATGCTCTCCTCCATTCACGCAGACACGACAATCCAAATTGAGCGAGCAACCCGTGTCATTGAAAAGCCCCTCTGTGTCCACGACTATAATGCGCTCATGGGAGGGGTGGACTTCAATGACCAGATGTTGTCTCCGTATTTAGTTTCCCGCAGAACCAGACGCTGGTATAAGAAGGTGTCTGTATATTTAATTCAATTGGCGCTCTACAATAGTTTTGTTCTCTACAGTAAGGCTGGGAGAACAGGATCCTTCCTCAAATTCCAGGAAGAGATCATCGAGAACCTCCTTTACCCAGGAGGTTCCGTGGCCCCATCCACCAGTGTAGTTAGCCGTCTACACGAGCGACATTTCCCCAGTGTCGTTCCTGGTACCTCAACCCAACCGTCACCCCGAAAAAGATGTCGTGTCTGTAGCAGGAGTGGAATAAGGCGTGACACCCGCTATTTCTGTCCTGACTGCCCTGACCACCCTGCCCTATGCTTAGGGGAGTGTTTCCGGAAGTACCACACACAGGTACACTTAGCATAGGGATTGCATCTCACAGGACAGGCACACAGGGCTATTAGGGCCCTTTTACTCACAGCTGCTGCAAACCTCTCCTTTCACCTGGGATAAAGTGCATAATGTACTTCGCCACATCTTTGGGCGATTTGCGCTTTGCACATTGTCCCATGGGGAAGGAGAGGTTTGTTCTATAAAGGTAAAAAAAACTAAACAAAAAAAAAAATACCGGTAAGTAAAAAAGTTAAACGTTCAGTTAAAAAAGTTTAAAAAAAGTTTCTATGTTCTGTTCAACAGTTAATAAAGTTATTGCTTTGCGGCCTGGTTTTTTCTTTTTTTTTTCTTTACCTTCCAGGTGGACCAACCGATCGACTAGCTGCAGCACTGATGTGCATTCGGACAGAAGCATTGCGCTGCTGTCAGATTACACGCAAGTCGGTGTATGCGGCGCTGCAAGACGAGATTTCTCCTCTGCAGTAAAAGATACGTTTGCCGAGGCATATGAGCTGAGGAGGTGGCGGTGTTCATATACTTTGGCAAACACTTTGTATATATAAAAAAAAAAATCCCGGCAATGATTTATTCATCCACATCGATTGATGTGAATGGAGAAATCTGGTTTGCCAGGGCATACGAGTTGAGTGGGTATGGATGTTGGGCGGAGCTCCTATGTCCTGGGAGACGCCTTTCCCCTCATTTTTCTTTTTTTGGCAGAGATTTTTTCATCCACATTGATCGATGCGAATGAAGAAATCTGTGCCGTTCAAAAAAATCTCATTACCCGTATGCTCAATATAAGGAGAATAGCAGAAACTCCTAATGCTGGGCATACATGTAATGATTGCGGAGACCCTCAAATGCCAGGGCAGTACAAACACCCCACAAATAACACCATTTTGGAAAGAAGACACCCCAAGGTATTCGCTGAGGGGCATATTGAGTCCATGAAAGATTGAAATTTTTGTCCCAAGTTAGCGGAAAGGGAGACTTTGTGAGAACAAAATCAAAAAAATCAATTTCCGCTAACTTGTGCCAAAAAAAATTTTTTTCAATGAACTCGCCATGCCCCTCATTGAATACCTTGGGGTGTCTTCTTTCCAAAATGGGGTCACATGTGGGGTATTTATACTGCCCTGGCATTTTAGGGGCCCCAAAGCGTGAGAAGAAGTCTGGTATCCAAATGTCTAAAAATGCCCTCCTAAAAGGAATTTGGGCACCTTTGCCCACCTAGGCTGCAAAAAAGTGTCACACATGTGGTATCTCCGTATTCAGCAGAAGTTGGGGAATATGTTTTGGGGTGTCATTTTACATATACCCATGCTGGGTGAGATAAATATCTTGGTCAAATGCCAACTTAGTATAAAAAAAATGGGAAAAGTTGTCTTTTGCCAAGATATTTCTCTCACCCAGCATGGGTATATGTAAAATGACACCCCAAAACACATTCCCCACCTTCTCCTGAGTACGGAGATACCAGATGTGTGACACTTTTTTGCAGCCTAGGTGGGCAAAGGGGCCCACATTCCAAAGAGCACCTTTCGGATTTCACAGGTCATTTACCTACTTACCAGACATTAGGGCCCCTGGAAAATGCCAGGGCAGTATAACTACCTCACAAGTGACCCCATTTTGGAAAGAAGACACCCCAAGGTATTCCGTGAGGGGCATGGCGAGTTCCTCGAATTTTTTATTTTTTGTCACAAGTTAGTGGAAAATGATGATTTTTTTTTTTATTTTTTTTTTCATACAAAGTCTCATATTCCACTAACTTGTGACAAAAAATAAAAATTTCCATGAACTCACTATGCCCATCAGCGAATACCTTGGGGTCTCTTCTTTCCAAAATGGGGTCACTTGTGGGGTAGTTATACTGCCCTGGCATTCTAGGGGCCCAAATGTGTGGTAAGGAGTTTGAAATCAAATTCTGTAAAAAATGACCAGTGAAATCCGAAAGGTGCTCTTTGGAATATGGGCCCCTTTGCCCACCTAGGCTGCAAAAAAGTGTCACACATCTGGTATCTCCGTACTCAGGAGAAGGTGGGGAATGTGTTTTGGGGTGTCATTTTATATATACCCATACTGGGTGAGAGAAATATCTTGGCAAAAGACAACTTTTCCCATTTTTTTATACAAAGTTGGCATTTGACCAAGATATTTCTCTCACCCAGCATGGGTATATGTAAAATGACACCCCAAAACACATTCCTCAACTTCTCCTGAGTACGGCGATACCAGATGTGTGACACTTTTTTGCAGCCTAGGTGGGCAAAGGGGCCCATATTCCAAAGAGCACCTTTCGGATTTCACAGGTCATTTTTTACTGAATTTGATTTCAAACTCCTTACCACACATTTGGGCCCCTAGAATGCCAGGGCAGTATAACTACCCCACAAGTGACCCCATGGTATTCGCTGATGGGCATAGTGAGTTCATGGAAGTTTTTATTTTTTGTCACAAGTTAGTGGAATATGAGACTTTGTAAGAAAAAAAAAAAATATAAAAAATCATCATTTTACGCTAACTTGTGACAAAAAATAAAAAGTTCTATGAACTCACTATGCCCATCAGCGAATACCTTAGGGTGTGTACTTTCCGAAATGGGGTCATTTGTGGGGTGTTTGTACTGTCTGGGCATTGTAGAACCTCAGGAAACATGACAGGTGCTCAGAAAGTCAGAGCTGCTTCAAAAAGCGGAAATTCACATTTTTGTACCATAGTTTGTAAACGCTATAACTTTTACCCAAACCATTTTTTTTTTACCCAAACATTTTTTTTTTATCAAAGACATGTAGAACAATAAATTTAGAGCAAAATTTATATATGGATGTAGTTTTTTTTGCAAAATTTGACAACTGAAAGTGAAAAATGTCATTTTTTTGCAAAAAAATCGTTAAATTTCGATTAATAACAAAAAAAGTAAAAATGTCAGCAGCAAAGAAATACCACCAAATGAAAGCTCTATTAGTGAGAAGAAAAGGAGGTAAAATTCATTTGGGTGGTAAGTTGCATGACCGAGCAATAAATGGTGAAAGTAGTGTAGGTCAGAAGTGTAAAAAGTGGCCTGGTCTTTCAGGGTGTTTAAGCACTGGGGGCTGAAGTGGTTAAAGGCATCCCCTCTGTCTCATTCAGTAGCTATATAACTAAGGCCTTATTCACACGTCCGTTGTTTCTTTCCTGATCTGTTCCGTTTTTTGCGGAACAGATCTGGACCCATTCATTTTCAATGGGTCCTGAAAAAAAACGGACAGCTCAATGTCTGATTTTTTTTCAGGACCCATTGAAAATGAATGGGACCAGATCTGGTTCAGATCTGTTCCGCAAAAAACGGAACAGATCAGGAAAGAAACAACGGACGTGTGAATAAGGCCTAAGGGTACTTTCACACTTGCGGCAGGATGGATCCGGCAGGCTGTTCACCCTGTCGGATCCGTCCTTCCGCTGTTTCGCCGGACCACCGCTCCGTCCCCATTGACTATAATGGGGGTGGAGCTCCGGCGCAGCACGGCAGTGCATGGTGAAAGGCCGCCGGACTAAAAGTACTGCATGTCCAACTTTTTAGTCCGGCGGCTTCTCACCGCGAACTGCCATGCTGCGCCGCAGCTCCACCCCCATCCCCATTATAGTCAATAGGGTCCGGGGACGGAGCGGCGGTATATGTAACATGGTATACAGCATTATTGGGGGGGGCTCTATGGAGAAGTGGGGGGGGGGCACCTACTAGGGGCTTTATGACGCGGCTCCGCCTGGCTCCTAGATTCCAAGGAAATTTGTCAAGCCCTGGTCTACAGGAATGTCCAGTTCACCCGGAGGAAGTCTTCTGGGTGAACCGGAGACCAGGAGGGAAGACGCCGGAGATGGCGGCCGGACCGGTCATGGAGGGACAGGAAGACGATTTCTGTTCTTCCTTCTTGATCCAATTCATCTCTAGTTCAGGTCAAATATTGACCAACGACCCGATTCTGGGGCCGGAGCCAGACTTTGTTTTTTCGAAGGCCCCAATTACATAATAAATTGTCCCCCAGCAGCTCGAGACCAGATCCGGTTCATCATTCACATGGAGGCTGCACCGGAAGGAGCGGAACGTTAGAACTGCCTGAGCTGTATCTGCAGGACTGACTGGACAGTGAGGGGACTATAACCTGTGACCACGTAGGTGTGGACTGTGCGGAGCCCCACGTGGCCTGCAGCATGTGGGACACGCCCTGTGCAAGTTACAAACCAGGACACGAGAAGATGGAATATAAAGAGGAGTCTAGAAAAGCAGCGCGTGGCTCTGCATCTCCAGCCTGGACGGGACCCCTAAGGGCCGGGCCTGGTGAGAGATAAGGGGGGGGGGGGTCCGGTGAAGGCCATTAATCGGCGGGAAGCTGAATGGTCCACGGGTCACGGACCTCACAGCCAAGCAGGACAGTTACCTAAACAGGACCTCACCCTCCCGGCTGGTACAGAGGGATCCCCAGTGTGATAGGGATGATGGGCAAGTAGTCATGGAGCGGACCATGGGGAACCTCCTCTCTGATTGGTCGTTTATAGTCACATGGTAATTAAAAAGCTGGAAGCAGCAACTGTGAACAAGTAACATTGGATTCTATGGATTTTACATTTTAACAGGAATTTTCTGACTTTTAACCCCTTCATAATAGGAAAATTTTCAATTAAATTTTTTTACTCCCAGCCAAAAAGTAAATAAATAAAAACACAATTTCGCCAGTTTCCTGGTTTTGCTGTCCCAGCGTTTCCTGGCCTGTTCCCCTCATCCTCCGGTCGGTGCGATTACAGCGACACCACATTTATACAGGTTTTCTTGTGTTTTAATACTGAAAAAATAAAAACTTTGGAAAAAAACGAATGTTTTCTCTGCATCCCCATCTTCTGACCGCCATAACGTGTGCGGCGCTGTGTGCGCATTCCCAGTCTCTGCTTCTCACTGACGCCGTATTGTGGATGGCTTTTTTTCTATTTTGCCGTTTGCGCTAAATCTTTGTATATTTTAACCCCTTAAGGACCCTGCCATTTTTCACTTTAAGGACCAGGCCATTTTTTGCAAATCTGACCAGTGTCACTTTATGTGGTGATCACTTTAAAACGCTTTTACTTATCCAGGCCGTTCTGAGATTGTTTTCTCGTCACATATTGTACTTCATGACAGTGGTAAATTTGAGTCAAAAATGTTAATTTTTAACTTAAAAAAATACCAAATTTACAAAAAAAAAATATGAAAAAAATTTGCCAATTTCCAAATTTCTCTACTTTTATAGTGGACAGTAATACCTCCAAAAATAGTTATTACTTTACATTCCCCATATGTCTACTTTATGTTTGGATCATTTTGAAAATGACATTTTATTTTTTTGGGACGTTAGAAGTTTAGAAGCAAATCTTAATTTTTCAGAACATTTCCAAACCCCAATTTTTTAAGGACCAGTTTAGGTATGAAGTCACTTTGTGAAACCACCCCATTTTAGAAACTACACCCCTCAAGGTATTCAAAACTGATTTTACAAACTTTGTTAACCCTTTAGGTGCCCCACGAGAATTAAATGAAAATGGGAATGAAATTTCAAAATGTCACTTTTTTTTTTGCAGATTTAAAATTTTTAGCTATTTTTTTGTGCAACACATCAAGGGTTAACAGTCAAACAAAGCTCAAAATCTATTACTGGGAATCTGGAGTTTATAGAAACACCCCACGTGTGCTCAAAAACTGATGTATGGGCACACAGCAGGCTTCAGAGTGGAAGGAGCGCCATATGGCTTTTGGAGAACGGATTTAGCTGGAATGGTAAATGTCGCATGTGAAGACACCCTGAGGTGGCCCTACAGTGGAAACTAGGGATCGACCGATTATCGGTTTTACCGATATTATCGGCCGATATTCAATGTTATCGGTATCTATTTTGCTGATATGCCGATAAAGAATCGGGAACAAGGATCGCGCTGCTGTCAGGGCGATCCGTGTTCCCTCAGCAGCACAGGGGAGAAGGAAGCAGCGTCTCCCTCCCCCTGTGCCGCTGCTGCCACCAATGAAAGGAGAGATGAGCAGAGGAGGGGAGGGGCTGTGGCAGCTGCTGCCACCAATGAGAGAGGGGAAGAGGAGGGGAGGGGCTGTGGCCAATGCACCACCAATGATGTTGACTCCCTCATTCATTCAACAGGAGGCGGTAGCTGGCTGCAGAATCACATAATCGGCTCCGGACCTCTATGACAGGTAGCTGCGATCTGCGGTGCCGCACCGGAGGGGTTAACTGCCGCGGATCACAGCTACCGCTCATAGAGGTCGGGAGCCGGCTATATGATTCTGCCTCCAGCACCCACCTCCTGTATATATATTAATGGGCGAGTTATCTTCATTGGCGGCGCAGTGCGCCCCCCCCCACCCAAGCCCCCCAGTATTATTCATTGGTGGCAGTGGCCACAGGGTCCCCTCTTCATTGGTGGTCCAGTGGCAGCTTCTGATTGGAGCCCCAGCAGTGTACGTCTGGGACTCCGATCGGTTACCACGGCAGCCAGGATGCTACTGAAGCCCTGGCTGCCATAGTCGGCTCCCTGCTGCTGTGTGCACAAAGCACAGAGCAGCAGGGAGAGTGTGAAGTCCTATTCAGATTGATAGAGATCTATTAGGGTGAATAGGACAAGGGTTCTTGCCCCTTAGGGTTAGTAAAAAAAAAACACAACCACCAAAATATTAAGAATAACTGAAAAAGAATGATTTACAAAAAAAAAAGCTAAACATTAACAATAAAACATGTTAATTTTCAGCAGATTTGTGTAGGAATTTTTAGTTTTTTAAAAATTGAAAATGCACAGAATATCGGTATAAATTATCGGCTATCGGCCTGAAAGTTCACAGATTATCGGTATCGGCTCTAAAAAAAACAAACTATATCGGTCGATCCCTAGTGGAAACCCTCCCAAAAGTGACCCCATTCTGGAAACTACACCCCTTAAAGGGGTTGTCCATGTAATTTTTTTGTTCTTTCTATGTTCCTAAACTAGGCAAATATAACAACTTTACAATCAGCTCACTTTATCTGCAGTGCCTGGTTTATCAGATTCGACTGAGGGTCACATGACCTGTGATGTCAGCTTCTCTCCCTGCTCTGATAATGTTGAGAGGTCACTGTGCTGGCCACTCCCCCTTCACTGCTCTCTCCTAGGATTCTTAACCCCTTCAGCTGCACAGACTGGGTAGCTGCAGGCAGTGAGGAGACAATTCTGGGCACAGGATCTGACAGACTAGAGAGAGCATTGCACAAGAAGGTAGGGGAAGATCCTGTGTGTATTAGCAGTGTCATTGAACAGCTGGGACTTGTAGTTCTACACTTACAACATGCTGCAGAGTCTCCCAGCAGGCAGACATGTGACTGAGGGCAGCTTTTGTATCCACTCCATTAGCAGAGCGGGGGGAGGGGCAGAGGTTGTTTTTATTGCAAGTAAACAAAGGGCCAGAAGAGAACCAGGGGAATGAGGAAATATATATATTTTTTTGCCTAAAACTTGCTTAGCTTAGTTATATATTGCTATATATATTTTTTTCATAACTCGGACAACCCCTTTAAGGGGTATTATCATCTTATTGATCAGTGTTAATTTAAATCCTTTGCCCCCACTGAAGACTTTTTCCTATACATTTCATTAAAAATATCCTACCATTCTATTTAAAAATTTCTTCTCTCCCTTATTGCTGTTTATTTGCGCTTCCCATGGATACGGCCACATCTCGCCTGCCGCAACCATGGGCCGCGCCTGCGCACTGCAGTGTCTGCGATCCTGCGGCCGGCCTATTGAAGAACTTGTGAGCGCGCACGTCTTATCTCATGCGCAGAATATCCATCCCGTCTGAGATAGAGCCGCGCATGCGCGGCCGTCCGAACAGTTTGAGGCAGTGCAGTGTGCGGACGGACATCGGAGGCCCAGGAGAGACTATTTCCTAATAGGTAAGTATCATTTCTACTCGCCCCACTAAATCCACCAACGATTACTGAATATGTGCCAATAAAGGGGTTCTGAATTCAGGAGGAACTCCAGTAAGGAAAGGGGGCACATTTATCTAATGCAGGGACACAGAGGGGCGGACAATCTGAATAAGAGTGGCACAGGGGGCAACTATATGGAATGTAGGGGCACAGGGGGGCAACTATATGGAATGTAGGGGCACAGGGGGGCAACTATATGGAATGTAGGGACACAGGGGGGCAACTATATGGAATGTAGGGACACAGGGGGGCAACTATATGGAATGTAGGGACACAGGGGGGCAACTATATGGAATGTAGGGACACAGGGGGGCAACTATATGGAATGTAGGGACACAGGGGGGCAACTATATGGATGTAGGGACACAGGGGGGCAACTATATGGAATGTAGGGGCACAGGGGGGCAACTATATGGAATGTAGGGACACAGGGGGCAACTATATGGAATGTAGGGACACAGGGGGGCAACTATATGGAATGTAGGGGCACAGGGGGCAACTATATGGAATGTAGGGACACAGGGGGCAACTATATGGAATGTAGGGACACAGGGGGGCAACTATATGGAATGTAGGGGCACAGGAGTCAACTATATGGAATGTAGGGACACAGGGGGCAACTATATGGAATGTAGGGGCACAGGGGGGCAACTATATGGAATGTAGGGGCACAGGGGGGCAACTATATGGAATGTAGGGACACAGGGGGGCAACTATATGGAATGTAGGGGCACAGGGGGGCAACTATATGGAATGTAGGGGCACAGGGGGGCAACTATATGGAATGTAGGGGCACAGGGGGGCAACTATATGGAATGTAGGGGCACAGGGGGGCAACTATATGGAATGTAGGGGCACAGGGGGGCAACTATATGGAATGTAGGGGCACAGGGGGGCAACTATATGGAATGTAGGGGCACAGGGGGGCAACTATATGGAATGTAGGGGCACAGGGGGGCAACTATATGGAATGTAGGGGCACAGGGGGGCAACTATATGGAATGTAGGGGCACAGGGGGGCAACTATATGGAATGTAGGGGCACAGGGGGGCAACTATATGGAATGTAGGGGCACAGGGGGGCAACTATATGGAATGTAGGGAC
>NC_053393.1:554091501-554193889 GCF_905171765.1 Bufo bufo | reverse complement strand
GTGGCACAATGTAGAGGTATACTGTATATCGTGGGGCACAGTGTAGAGGTATGCTGTATATCGTGGGGCACAGTGTAGAGGTATGCTGTATATTGTGTGGCACAGTGTAGAGGTATACTGTATATTGTGGGGCACAGTGTAGCGGTATACTGTATATTGTGTGGCACAGTGTAGAGGTATACTGTATATTGTGTCACAGTGTAGTGGTATACTGTATATTGTGGGGCACAGTGTAGAGGTATACTGTATATTGTGGGGCACAGTGTAGATATACTGTATATTGTGGGGCAGTGTGTAGAGGTATACTGTATATGTGGGGCACAGTGTAGCGGTATACTTATATTGTGTGGCACAGTGAGAGGTATACTGTATATTGGTGCACAGTGTAGTGGTATACTGTATATTGTGGGGCACAGTGTAGAGGTATACTGTATATTGTGGGGCACAGTGTAGCGGTATACTGTAATATTGTATGGCACAGTGTAGAGGTATACTGTATAATAGTGTGGCACAGTGTAGAGGTATACTGTATATAGTGTGGCACAGTGTAGAGGTATACTGTATATGTGTGGCACAGTGTAGAGGTATACTGTATATTGTGGGGCACAGTGTAGAATACTGTATATTGTGGGGCACAGTGTAGAGGTATACTGTATATAGTGTGGCACAGTGTAGAGGTATACTGTATATTGTGGGGCACAGTGTAGAGGTATACTGTATATTGTGGGGCACAGTGTAGAGGTATACTGTATATTGTGGGCACAGTGTAGAGGTATACTGTATATTGTGGGGCACAGTGTAGCGGTATACTGTATATTGGTGGCACAGTGTAGAGGTATACTGTACATTGTGGGGCACAGTGTAGAGGTAACTGTTATGTGGGGCACAGTGTAGAGGTACTGTAAAGTTGCACAGTGTAAGAGGATACTGTAATAGTGTGGCACAGTGTAGAGGTATACTGTATATTGTGGGGCACAGTGTAGAGGTATACTGTAATTGTGGGCACAGTGTAGAGGTATACTGTATATTGTGGGCACAGTGCGGATACTGTATATTGTGTGGCACAGTGTAGAGGTACTGTAACTTATTGGGGCACAGTGTAGAGGTATACTGATGTTGGCACAGTGGATGCTATATGTATAACAAACATATTCCACATGAAAACTTACAATTACTTGGCTTGGCCCTTGGGGATCTCGGACGCCACTTCAACACTTGGCCGGGGGCTCGGCGGAGCTGATGTTGTTTTTTTTTCCTAATTAGAAAGATTTCATAATAAGGATTTGGAGAAGGGGCAGAGGGATAGCAGAGGCTGGTGCTGCGACTAGGGGGTCATACCATGGGGGAGTAATAAAGCCCACCATAATGCCCCCCCCAGTAGTAATAATTCTCCTTATAATGTGACGGTGCAAAAACCCCCTTGTAATGCCCCCAGTTGAGCTAATGTCCCCATAGTGCCCCCATAATGTCCCAGTATGAAATACCCCTATATAGTGCCCCCCATAATGACCAGTATAAAATGCCCCATATATAGTGCCCCAGTAGATGCCCCTCAGTGTCCGGCCTCTGATATGCTGCCGGCCTAGTGTCCCCCATGATGCCCCCCAATAATGTGCCAGTAAGTGTCCCCATAGATGCCCCCCCCCTCATGTGCCAGTATCAAGTGCCTCTCTCTCCCCCCCATGTCCCAGTATCATAGTGCCATCTCCCCCCCCCCCCAAAAAAAAGTGGCAGTATCAAGTGCCTCCCCCCCCCCCATGTGCCAGTATCATAGTGCCAACCCCTCCCCCCCACATGCCAGTATCAAGTGCCTCTCTCCTCCCCCCCCCATGTCCCAGTATCATAGTGCCATCTCCCCCCCCCCATGTGCCAGTATCAGGTGCCACCCCCCCCCCCCCCCAGGTGCCAGTATCAGGTGCCCCTCTCCCCCCCCCATGTGCCAGTATCAGGTGCCAACCCCCCCTCCCCCCAGGTGTCAGTATCAAGTGCCTCTCTCCCCCCCCCCCATGTGCCAGTATCAGTTGCCAACCCCCCCCCCCCCAGGTGCCAGTATCAGGTGCCTCTCTTCCCCCCCCCATGTGCCAGTATCAGGTGCCAACCCCCCTCCCCCCAGGTGTCAGTATCAAGTGCCTCTCTCCTCCCCCCCCATGTGCCAGTATCAAGGGGGAGACGGACATGTCAGCCCTGGGACATGTCCGTCTCTTCCATGGTTCACCTGTCGTTATAAAGTGTTCTTGTTTCAGGCACCGACCGATCCCCCGAAGAAGAAGCCGGACCCGGTGACATCGAGACGGTGGTGTTCTGGGGGCTGCGGCTCTGGCAGGTCATCGGGGTCTTCTCCATCTTTGTTTTGGCCGTCAGTAAGTACCAACCTCTTCTAAATCTGAACTGCTGAATGTTGACACTTTATTTGCTCTTGACAGTGGCTCACCCACCGGTGACTACCTTGGACCTCCGTGCCCTTTGTAGAGCAGAGTAGTCACCCAGGCAGAGGAGGTCGGTCCTGACCCGAGGAGAAAAGAGGACGGCCACCAGGTGGCGGCAGTGACCAGCAGGGGTCATTGACGCAGAGGCCGCCCGATCGTCACCGATCTCATCATCCAGTTTTCTGTATTTCTGTCCGGGTGACCGAGGACCATCGTATGACGGGTGTTTACACACAGTGTGACATTAGGCGCTGTCTGGGATTGGTCAGATTGTTGATCTGTCCAATCTGATGATAACGTTGGTCAGAATAAATCACGTGCTCCTCTCGTCTGTCCAGTCATCACAGGGGAAGGGGTTAATCTTAATTCCGCTTCCAGGTCAGAGGAGCGGGAAGTATGGATCAGGAGCGGTATTATAAGCAGGGGCCCCTTTAATAGAGGATAGGGCCCCGGTGCCCCATCTTGCTATACAGTCGTGATCAAAAGTTTAAGACCACTTGAAAAATGGCAAAGAATCCTATGTAGCATGGCTGGATCTTACCAAGGTTCCAAGTAGAGCTTCAACATGCAACAAGAAGAAATGGGAGGGAGACAAAACATTTTTTGAGCATCAATTTAATGAAAACAACGAATAATCTGAAACAGGCAGTTTTTCTGTTTTTCAGCTGATCCATATTTTAGAACCACATGCCTTTAAAAGGCCAAATCTGTGCAGAGATGTGGATTCATTGTCATGTTCTGTCCGGTAGTCACACGTTGTGATGGCAAAGGCCAAAAAAACTCTCCCTTTTTGAACGTGGTCGGGTTGTTGAACTGCATAAGCAGGGTCTCTCACAGCCGCCATTGCTGCTGAGGTGGGACGCAGTAAGACAGTCATTTAGAATTTCTTCAATGATCCTGAGGGTTATGGAACAAAAAAGTCAAGTGGAAGACCCAAATGTCCTCAAATGTCCTCAGCAGTGAGCCGGAGGATCCAATTGGCTGTCCGTCAAGACACTGGACGATCCTCGACCCAAATGAAGGCCCTTACTGGTGCTGACTGCAGCTCCATAACCATCAGACGGCATCTGAGACTGAAGGGCTTCAAAAACAAAAAACTTCTTCTAAGACCTCGTCTCCTTGAACGCCACAGAACTGCTCGTTGGGACTTTGCAAGAGCACCAAACATGGGACATTCAAAGGTGGAAGAAAGTTTTATTCTCTGATGAGAAAAAACTTAACCTTGATGGTCCTGATGGTTTCCAACGTTACTGGCAGGACAAGCAGATCCCACCTGAGATGTTTTCTACGCGCCACAGTGGAGGGGGCGCCATAATGGTCTGGGGGCTTCTTCCTTCAGTGGAACAATGGAGCTTCAGGAAGTGCAGGCGCGTCAAACGGCCGCTGGCTATGTCCAGATGTTGCAGAGAGCATTCCTCATGGCTGAGGGCCCTCGTCTGTGTGGTAACAGGACAACGCTCCAGTACACAATGCCCGCAGGACAAGGGACTTCTTCCAGGAGAATAACATCCCTCTTTTGGCCCATCCTGCGTGTTCCCCTGATCTAAATCCAGTTGAGAACCTTTGGGGATGGATGGCAAGGGAAGTTTACAAAAATGGACAACAGTTCCAGACAGTAGATGGCCTTCGTGCGGCCGTCTTCACCACTTGGAGAAATGTTCCCACTCACCTCATGGAAACGCTTGCATCAAGCGTGCCGAAACAATAACGGCAGAGCTACTCATTACTGAGCTCATGTTTTGGGGGGGTTTATTTTTTTTTTTTGGAGGTCTGGTCCGAAACTTTTGATCAGCTGAAAAACTGCCTGTTTCAGTTTATTCGTTGTTTTCATTAAATTGAAAGCTCAAAAAATGTTTTGTCTCCCTCCCATCTCTTCTTGTTGCATGTTGAAGCTCCACTTGGAGCCTTGTGAAGATCCAGCCATGATACATAGGAATTTTTGCCATTTTACAAGTGGTCTTAGACTTTTGATCAGGACTGTATATAGATTTGTATTCACCTCTTAATTGCATGTTTATATCTAAATACCGCCATGCGGTGCACACACAATAGCGCCATTACCAATCGGATAAGAGCCGCCATACAGTACCCACTATATTAATATCCTCAAGTGCTCCTATAACTCTGCCATATCTGTTACCCTCAGTACTGCCAGTCAGTGCCAAATAAAACTGCCACATAATGGCGCCATACAGTGCCAAATAATTCTACCAGAAAATGCCCAGAATAATACCGCCGTTCAGCGCAAAATAACACTTTAGGGTTAATGATAACCTGCTGTCAGCACTGCGTCCTTGGGGGCCCTGGGAAGGGGCCCTTTACAGACTGTTAGTACCACAACCAGCCCTGATTATAAGGGATGGGCCCCTCTGTAGGCACCTCACCACCCAGCTTCCCAGGAACAGATTTGTCTAAGAAGCTTCTGAAATGTGTGACAGCAGTCGGGGGCGGATGTATCCGGGGGTGGGGGATCATTTTCTCGAGGCTCCTGTAAGTGGCGGTTTGGCAGGTCTCTTGGGCTCCGGCGCCCAGCTCCTCTTTAGGGTCCATTCACACGTCCGCAAAATGGGTTTGCGTCCGTTCTGCAATTTTGAAAAAGGAACATGTCCTATTCTTGTCCGCAATTGCAAACAAAAAAAGGCATTTTCTATGAGAGTGCCAGCAAAGTGCGGATCCGCAATTTGCGAATTTGCAAAACGCATACGGATGTGTGAATGGACCCTTACACCGCGGCGACCTCTGCGCTCGGTAATTTCTCCATCATTTTCTATTTTTGCGCAGTAAATAAAGGCGCCAGCCGCACTCTGCGTCTGTTGGCGTAATTGGGTATCTCTGTAAATCTTGCTGTTATATGATGTCGTATACTCCAGTCACATCCAGAGCTGCATTCACAATTCTGCAGTTATATGATGTCGTATACTCCAGTCACATCCAGAGCTGCATTCACAATTCTGCAGTTATATGATGTCGTATGCTCCAGTCACATCCAGACTACAGTTGACGTCTGAGATGCATTATACAACAGTCACCTCCACAGCTGCATTCACAATTCTGCTATTACACCCCGCATTACACCCCAGTTACCACCAGCAGCGCAGAGTATTTCAGAGGTTGAGGTAGAAGAGACGGATGATCACTGAGTTTGTCATGTTGTGTCTATTGCACCCAACCTTGACTTCTGTAAGAGGCGGAGTCTAAGCACCCTGAATGCAGTAACTCCTCCCTCCATGATGTCATCACTTCACCCCATTACCCAGCATGCCCTGTGCCCGGGTGCCTTTTTTGCTGTCACGGTCTATATATTATCATGTACGAGTCCTCCAGCTGATAGACTACAACTCCCAGCATCTCAGCACAGCCTGCAGTCACTGGTGGAGATGTGTACAGTATATCCATCCCCAGTGTCACTACAACTCCCAGCATCTCAGCACAGCCTGCAGTCACTGGTATAGATGTGTACAGTATATCCATCCCCGGTATCAGACTACAACTCCCAGCATCTCAGCACAGCCTGCAGTCACTGGTGGAGATGTATACAGTATATCCAGCCCCGGTGTCACTACAACTCCCAGCATCTTAGCACAGCCTGCAGTCACTGGTGGAGATGTATACAGTATATCCATCCCCGGTATCAGACTACAACTCCCAGCATCTCAGCACAGCCTGAAGTCACTGGTGGAGATGTATACAGTATATCCAGCCCCGGTGTCAGACTACAACTCCCAGCATCTCAGCACAGCCTGCAGTCACTGGTGGAGATGTGTACAGTATATCCAGCCCCGGTGTCACTACAACTCCCAGCATCCCAGCACAGCCTGCAGTCACTGGTGGAGATGTCTACAGTATATCCAGCCCCGGTGTCAGACTACAACTCCCAGCATCTCAGCACAGCCTGCAGTCACTGGTGGAGATGTGTACAGTATATCCAGCCCCGGTGTCAGACTACAACTCCCAGCATCTCAGCACAGCCTGCAGTCACTGGTGGAGATGTGTACAGTATATCCAGCCCCGGTGTCACTACAACTCCAGCATCTCAGCACAGCCTGCAGTCACTGGTGGAGATGTCTACAGTATATCCAGCCCCGGTGTCAGACTACAACTCCCAGCATCTCAGCACAGCCTGCAGTCACTGGTGGAGATGTGTACAGTATATCCAGCCCCGGTGTCAGACTACAACTCCCAGCATCTCAGTACAGCCTGCAGTCACTGGTATAGATGTATACAGTATATCCAGCCCCGGTGTCACACACTTCGGTCTTGTTCACACTCGGCCTGGTTTGCTCAGCAGACAAATAACAATGTAACAAGTTAGAATGTAATGTTTATCCTCTGGATACAATGTAACAATCTCCCTTCCTTCCTGTGAAGTTATCACTCTCTGCTGCATCTTCAAGTGTCGGATCCCCAGGACCAAGAAAGAGATTGAAGCGCGTTACGCGCAGCGGCAGGCGGGGAAGGAATACGCTGACAAACTGGAGAGTGTCCCTCCGCTAAATGAGCTGACGGAAATCCCAGGAGGTAAGTCCAATAGAGGAAGGTGGCCGTCTACACAGGGGTGGGTGGGAGTGAAGTCTCCTCACTGCACATGGGATGGATGTCATGTGTGATAAGTCATGTGAAATGGTGACGGGAAGGTGAGGACCTCCTGTCGGGGACCACCACTATAGCAAGTCCTGTCTGTACAGTGGACCTCCATGACAGTCTACAACAGGTGAGGACCTCCTGTCAGGGACCACCACTATAGCAAGTCCTGTCTGCACAGTGGACTGCTCCTCCCGGATGCACAGACTTGTCCCATCATTCATCTGGAGCCAGGACAAGGGGGAAGCTGCAGGGACATAAACGTGTACGGTCGGCGTGCTGACACGGAGGAGCTGTATCACGTATGGAGATGAGGTTTTATTTTTGTGGCCTGGTTACCTGACTTATGTCCATAATCTGAGTCATGGTATTTGAATCCATGGGACTGAGCTGCAATACCAATGTGACCTGTGGACGGAAGGGCAGCATTTACCTCAAGCTGCCGATCCACGAGCTTGGCCCGGGGTTAGGAAGACATGGCAGCTTTCTTCCAGAATCAGTGCCACTCCTCTCCAAGGGCTTTGTCTAGCTTGCAGCATGAGCCGCAATATTACAGGCAACCTGTGGACAGGAGTGGCGCTGATTCTGGAAGAAAGCTGCCAAGTCTTCCTAGCCCTGGGCCACCCTTTAATGCTCAGTGCGTCCACCCATGGCTTCTATGTAGTTAGCAGATATCCTCTGTTACAAAGCCTTGAGTTCATGTCATTATCAGCAGAAGCTCCTGGATCGGCAGCTTTTCCCTGTGTATTGTAGTCACAGATTTCAGCTCCGGAGCACGGCTGCAGATAATGATGTGTGCTCAGGTATAGATACGTGCGCTGCCGCTCGATATATAATGACAGAGACGTCTCATCCGTTACCTCCTGGGGTGGAAGCGTCGATGCACCTTCATTTATTGTTATTGACTTGTGAATCATTAGTCTAAACCGCCACATACCTGACCTGACATACCGCTAATGAACCGCTGGCGAGGAGAAGACTTCCTGCTGACTGAGAAACGTCATAGGACCTGACGATGGAGGATTGGGACACCCAACAAGCTCAATGATAACATGTTCAATTATCCAGGTCCAAACCAGGACTTTCCTTGAACTTGAGGGCCACTAACTCCCAGCAGTGGAGAACCACAGGACTCCCCACATTGAGTGACCATTGATTATGGTGGCAGCTCGGTCATGCCTGTTGGACCAGCCCAGGTACTGAGATGGTGGCATTGCCTAAGACATTATAGGAGAGGATTAGGTAGCACTTTCTGACGCCACTTTATATAGCTGGTCAGAGGATGTGCCACCATTAGGTGTCCTCACCCTGGGAGAGAACAGCACAATGTCAGTCAGCTCCAGAGAAATAACATAGTGGATTAGAAGAAGCTTAGACCCACAGGACAAGGACACTTAGTGCCAGCGTCTGGGGTATCCCTTGCCCCTTAAGAGGTTTTTACGATATATGTCCCTCTGATAGAGCAAGTTGTCGTGACGCCAGTTGCATTGAAGCAACGAGGACGTAGAGTCCCCTTTAAGTGTAGTGGTGTTGATACCCAGGTGTAGGATTGCCAGAGTGGTGTAGAGTGACCTACAATCTCCCGAAGATGTTGTATGCACTTGTCACGGTGCTCCTACCTGGATATCCTAGGATCCCAGACGTGGTCGTCCGAAGCAAGTGCAAAAGAGGGTGATTAACTTGGGATGAAGGAATAATTGAGTCCAGACTTTGTATATAGTTCCAATGCAGCTCTACTATAATAAACTTTCAACAAGGAACAATCTTCCAACTCTATCTTGGTCATCAGCAGATTTAGGCTTAACTTCTGGCAGGCAAACACTTCTGCAACAATCTCAGCTCTGCTATACTGTAGCTTTTTCAGCTCTGCTATGTCGGCTGGATTAAATAGGAACTTTTCTCTTCTGCTGGAACTTAGCTTTCTGTATTCTGACTCTTCCTGGCTCCAAGCCTACTTAGCTTGGCTTTAGCAATGCAAGCCCAGGAGGGGACATGCAACAGTTTTGGAACTCACAGGCAGGCTCGTCCAGGAGGGACCAGGCCTGCTGCTTACCCATACAGGGGCTACACTGAACCCCTCCCTCTCTAGAGAGGACTGGACTGGAACTAGAAGGCTCCTCTCCAGGAGAACTAGCTCTGCCAATATTGCCGCCACTGCATAACCAGGCACATTACACATAAACATAATCTTTGCAAGGAAATATAAATATACACATTGCAGGAAATGGCAATAAATACATATGATAACACAGGATGACGTTAGATCAACCACAGGAGATAGAAGGGGTTACAAGAAGGTAGTAATGCCCCCCTTACGGGGCATTACATTATCACTTTACAAACCATTGGTGTGGCATGATTTGGAGTATGCAGTTTACTTCAGGAGCTGGTTCTTTACTGTAAGAGCTGAGAATCTGTGGAGCAGTCACCTCAGGAGCGGTTCTTTACTGTAAGAGCTGAGAATCAATCTGTGGAGCAGTCACCTCAGGAGCGGTTCTTTACTGTAAGAGCTGAGAATCTGTGGAGACCTCACCTCAGGAGCTGGTTCTTTACTGTAAGAGCTGAGAATCTGTGGAGCAGTCACCTCAGGAGCTGGTTCTTTACTGTAAGAGCTGAGAATCTGTGGAGCAGTCACCTCAGGAGCTGGTTCTTTACTGTAAGAGCTGAGAATCTGTGGAGCAGTCACCTCAGGAGCCGGTTCTTTACTGTAAGAGCTGAGAATCTGTATTATAGTAACCTCAGGAGCTGGTTCTTTACTGTAAGAGCTGAGAATCTGTGGAGCAGTCACCTCAGGAGATGGTTCTTTACTGTAAGAGCTGAGAATCTGTGGAGACCTCCCCTCAGGTGATGGTTCTTTACTGTAAGAGCTGAGAATCTGTGGAGCAGTCACCTCCGGAGCTGGTTCTTTACTGTAAGAGCTGAGAATCTGTGGAGACCTCCCCTCAGGAGCTGGTTCTTTACTGTAAGAGCTGAGAATCTGTGGAGCAGTCACCTCAGGAGCTGGTTCTTTACTGTAAGAGCTGAGAATCTGTGGAGACCTCCCTCAGGAGCTGGTTCTTTACTGTAAGAGCTGAGAATCTGTGGAGCAGTCACCTCCGGAGCTGGTTCTTTACTGTAAGAGCTGTGAGTCTGTGGAGCAGTCACCTCAGGAGCTGGTTCTTTACTGTAAGAGCTGAGAATCTGTGGAGCAGTCACCTCGGAGTGGTTCTTTACTGTAAGAGCTGAGAATCTGTGGAGCAGTCACCTCCAGAGCTGGTTCTTTACTGTAAGAGCTGATAATCTGTGGAGCAGTCACCTCAGGAGCGGTTCTTTACTGTAAGAGCTGAGAATCTGTGGAGCAGTCACCTCAGGAGCTGGTTCTTTACTGTAAGAGCTGAGAATCTGTGGAGCAGTCACCTCAGGTGCTGGTTCTTTACTGTAAGAGCTGAGAATCTGTGGAGACCTCACCTCAGGAGCTGGTTCTTTACTGTAAGAGCTGAGAATCTGTGGAGACCTCACCTCCGGAGCTGGTTCTTTACTGTAAGAGCTGAGAATCTGTGGAGCAGTCACCTCAGGTGCTGGTTCTTTACTGTAAGAGCTGAGAATCTGTGGAGCAGTCACCTCCAGAGCTGGTTCTTTACTGTAAGAGCTGAGAATCTGTGGAGACCTCCTCTCAGGAGCTGGTTCTTTACTGTAAGAGCTGAGAATCTGTGGAGCAGTCACCTCAGGAGCTGAATTCTTATATGAACGTGGGTCTAATCTGATTATGTGGGAATTTGTTCCTTTTGTGACAGATTAGCTGATGTTTTTTGCCTTTCTCTTTCATTTCTCCTTCCCTTCATTCATGTCCTATACAGTTCTTTTTCAGCCATACTATGAAGCCATATGGCACACATGGTTCTTGGTCACTGCGCTGTAGTAGTTTCTGGCTGAGGGCTCCAGAAATGATAGTCAATGGCCATTGTTTGATATCATGATGGGAGTACAGGTACTGAGACGCCTATTGGACGTTGGGAGTGGGTGACCTTCTCACAAATGACTTCTTCCAGCCCCGGGGGGAGTTCTTTTATGTGTTTGCATTGTTTTTGCCTCTTCATTGACTTCCTGTTTCTTTCTTGTAGTTCACCTTCATCATCCTTCACATGAATACATTTGAGCCAGTTCACGGCTGGAGCGTCTCTCATGTATGTCTATACTCATCATCATTACTCCTATGTAGCCACCCCGGACCCCCAGGGGTTTTCATCTTTCATCCTGTGCATTTCCCTTCCATACCCTGGGGCCTGTCTTGAGATGTTGCAGGTTGACATGTAAGAGAAGCTGGTCATTGACCACGTAGAGACCTTTCACTGAACCCATAGGTCGACTGTATGCTATGCAGGGTTGGATTCATCCCATCTGACTTCTAGGTTACTCTGCTCATGGGGGACACATGATATTCTAACTATTTTTGGGCACTTGGATAATGGGAATGACAGTTTTATGGACATCTTCTAGCAAAAAGTTGTCAAAAAGATACATTGAGTCATTGATAAATTGATACATCAATGTAAATATAATGGAGTTGTCAGGGCTCAGAATGGTGACATCACCCACACACTGACGACCCGCGGTGGGAGGAAACCCAATAGTGAACTCAGCGACTGACCCGGAAGCAGTCGCTGGAGGACTCTAGTCCATGCATTCCTCGTGAAGAGAGGCCAAAACTCAACTCTATGGTCTCGCCATAGACTCAATATAAAATGTTCACACTTTGTAAGCCACCATAAATCGTGCAATATAAAAGTGAAAACTGTGCTGCCCTCGATTCAGTAAGGACCACAGATGATCAGCCGCACCACCCGCTTCTCTTCAGACCTCCACAAGTGTTGTCCGTCACCGTTCACACACTGCTGTAGGCAATGCCACCAGGGGCGGATTGGTTGCTTTAGGCAATTCAAGGGGTTATCCAATCCTAAAAAAAAGCCATACTGAATATACTTACCTGGCTCCCCGCGCCACTCCTGGTTCCTGCACTGCCGCTGCTGCTTCTCCCCATGCATGGAAGAAAGCAGCCAATGGCAGGCTGAGACTGGGACGAGCCTCCCTATTGTCACCCGCGATGCTAGGGAGGCTCGTCCCCATTCCCGCCTGCCACTGGCTGCTCCCCCGACACCAGATGTTTTCATCCGTGTACAGGGAGAAGCAGCAGCAGCGGCGGTGCGGGGAGCGGGGTAAGTATATTCAGCGCGGTGGTGGGGGGCTCTTTTTAGGATTGGATAACCCCTTTAATAGTATATCAGTGTGCAGGGTGATATATCTACAGTGTTGAGCAGGGTCAATCACTTGCAATATAGACCTCGAGGACGAAACCGCTTCTTCTTACTAATAAACAGGGCGCAGGAGTAGTGAAGCACCGCCAAACGGGATTCATTAGGCCTCTTACACATGGACGAGTGTCCCATCCGGATGGGATGGGATCAGTGGGTCTGTGCACATGAGCGTTGAGGAAAAATCGCGGCATGTTCTATATTGTACGTTTTTCTTGCAGCTCTGGCTCCATAGAAGTGAATGGAGCTGCGAGAAAAAACGGAAGGCATCCGGATGTGATGCGCTTTTCATGGTTGCTCCAAGATGTAGATTGTAATTCTTCAGTTTTTCTTCACGCGCATGAAAAACGAAATCGCAGACGAGACTGAATGAACTTCATGAAAAACCATTAGCTTTTCCCTGAAACGTATCCTGAGACAATCCGGATCGCCATATATAAAATCCTGGCCCTCCGAGGTGTCGCCGCGGCCCTATATCACGCCTTCACTCCACTCGCCCAGTCACCTTCTGTGTGGATCCAATAGGTCATCACATTGTTTCACTACAATGGATACATTGTTTTGCAATAATAAATACAAGACAATAAAATAAGCCAAAACTCCACCTAAACAGCAGGATATAAAATTGCCGCTAATGCAACCCGTTTCTGGTCACCTGACCACTTCATCCATTTCCTTGTATTCTCTGACACACTAATTATGCCTAACCAATAAAAGAGAGATTGACCGCGGTCCGTTATCTCCACCTACTAGAGGTCGCAACTGGTATCCGATATCGGATGTCCCTATTAAGTTTCTGGTCACCTGACCAGTTTGGCCGATCCTAACTGGGGATTCCCTTATACTCGCTGACGTGAATGGTGAAAGTAAAGCCTCGTCATCCGCTCTCCGCAGCTTGAAGTCGGCCGACCAATGAGCAATGGAACTGGGAGGCGGATATCCAGTCCTATTAATCACATGAATGAACTGGGTCTTCTCCTTGGACGTGAAGCCATGTTTGGTGTGACTGTGAGAGGTGGGGGAGATGGTCACTTACTGGATCGGTGTAATTAGTGTGTCAGAAAATATAAGTAAATCCCCTCTCGGATTGGATGAATTGGTCAGGTGACCAGAACTGCAGTGTAGTGCACGATGATACAGCGCTCAAATAATACCGCCATACAGCGCTCAAATAATACCGCCATACAGCGCTCAAATATTACCACCATATAGCGCTCAAATAATACCACAATACACTGTTCAAATAATACCACCATACAGCGCTCAAATAATACCGCCATAGCGCGCTCAAATAATACCGCCATAGCGCGCTCAAATAATACCGCCATATAGCGCTCAAATAATACCGCCATACAGTGTTCAAATCACATGACCATTAAGTGTTCAAATAATACCGCTACAAGCCGGCTCCTCTGTGCAGTCCCCTTCAGCGGGGTGGCAGATGTGCCCTGCACAGCGGTAGATGTCACATTATCCACGGGCCACACCATCATTTCATCACACCTTCAGTCCATTGAGCCCCATCGGGTTCAGCTTACTTGATGTTGGTAGTAAGGCGTCTGGTACTGCTGGTCGGTGACTCCTTCCAGACGGGTAGAAGACACTGTGACCACAAGGGCTGCTTGTGGATGGACCGAGACCAGAGGGCGGGATGATGAGCATTGGTGATGGTGCCCCAGATTTCCAAATCCTTTCCCGATCCTCCGCCATTCACTTACATTGGGGAGATTAGAGTTTGCCTTTTCTTTGTTCTATTGGCTGGGAAATCAACCAGTCAGGAAGTTGCATTGCTTCATCCTGCCCTAGAGAGGCCGGACCCTGTGTTAAAGGGGTAGTTCTAAGTTTTCTAGGATATCTGCAGGCAGTGGGACCAGGAGTGATTTGGAGGAGCAGCTGGTGGTAGAATGATCTGTGTACAATCATCCTCTCACATACAGGGTGGTGCCTGCCTCACCAGGTGGGTCGGGGACCCCGTTCTCAGCATAGGTGCAGGTCCATCTATGGATGGTATGGACCATAAAAATTTGAGTTGGGAATACCCGTTTAAGGCCAGAAATGACATATTTGTTGGCAGGTCCAGCCAATTTTGGTTGGATTGGTTGACAATTTGATTGGATGGTGGGCAGAAGACAATATAGGCCACCGTGAAAGTGTTCACCTGATGGATTCTGACAGAGCTGGGGTAGGGAACATCCTTTAGGATGGCTAGTGGTCATGTATCTGTTGACCCTTGAAAACTGTCTCTTTGTTTCTGTCTTCTCTGTCTTATTTACTCTTGCATCTCTGCTTCTTTTCTGCTTCTCCTTCCTCCAGGTTCCTCTGAAAACCTTCAAACTCTCTCAGGCCAAGTGCAGTCTCGATCCCATAGGATCCTGCCAGTCGTTAAAGAAGAAGATGAGATGATCCTTCAAGGAAATCAGTGACCACTTCTTTTCCTCCTAAGCTTCTCTAATGAACTCTTTCTATCCTTCATTCTTTTCTTGACTTTAGTCATGAATTGCATAACCTGGAAATATTGGAGATAAATTAAACCTTGATTATTTGTCATTGACGGAGGAGTCCGAGTTGGAGGAGATCCCACCTAGTAGAGGGTGATGGGACTTGTCTCCTCCTGTGGATGCTGAATATGTATTATGTTAGGAAAAGTTGGCCAAGCTCTTCCTGGTTTTACTGATGTTCCTAGGTAATGAACAATCCCTCCAGGGCACATCTTCTGGTCAGGGTCCTCACCATCGTCCTGGAGTGTCTGCCATCTAAGTACTCCCTTGTCCCAATGAGTTCTTATTGGATTCTTGAGTCATGGAGCAGATAATGAAACTTCTCTCCTCTACAGCCCCCTATAGGCAACTATGATCTAGAGAGACAGCCGTCTTCCTTCTGGAGGAGAGCAAAGTCGCATACATGTCCCCAAGGAGCATGTATGCGGGGGTGGGAAATAAATGTGACAAACGCATGTAAACTGATGGAAGATTCTTCACTTTCTGTCATTCATCCGACTGGAGAACTATAGTCATCCTCTCCTCTGAAATGGCTGATAACAGGGACCAATAGACTGTATTCTCCTGTCCTACAGTCATCCTCTCCTCTGAAATGGCTGATAACAGGGGGCAATAGACTGTATTCTCCTGTCCTACAGTCATCCTCTCCTGTGAAATGGCTGATAACAGGGGGCAATAGACTGTATTCTCCTGTCCTACAGTCATCCTCTCCCTGAAATGGCTGATAACAGGGGGCAATAGACTGTATTCTCCTGTCCTACAGTCATCCTCTCCCTGAAATGGCTGATAACAGGGGGCAATAGACTGTATTCTCCTGTCCTACAGTCATCCTCTCCCTGAAATGGCTGATAGCAGGGGGCAATAGATTGTATTCTCCTGTCCTACAGTCATCCCCCCCCTGTAATGGCTGATAACAGAGGGCAATAGACTGTATTCTCCTGTCCTACAGTCATCCTCTCCCCTGAAATGGCCGATAACAGGGGGCAATAGACTGTATTCTCCTGTCCTACAGTCATCCTCTCCCTGAAATGGCTGATAGCGGAGCAATAGACTGTATTCTCCTGTCCTACAGTCATCCTCTCCCCTGAAATGTCTGATAACAGGGACCAATAGACTGTATTCTCCTGTCCTACAGTCATCCTCTCCCCGGCCTGAAATAACTGATAACAGGGAGCAATAGACTGTATTCTCCTGTCCTACAGTCATCCTCTCCCTGAAATGGCTGATAACAGGGGCAATAGACTGTATTCTCCCGTCCTACAGTCATCCTCTCCCCGGCCTGAAATAACTGATAACAGGGAGCAATAGACTGTATTCTCCTGTCCTACAGTCATCCTCTCCCTGAAATGGCTGATAACAGGGACCAATAGACTGTATTCTCCTGTCCTACAGTCATCCTCTCCTCTGAAATGGCTGATAACAGGGGGCAATAGACTGTATTCTCCTGTCCTACAGTCATCCTCTCCTGTGAAATGGCTGATAACAGGGGGCAATAGACTGTATTCTCCTGTCCTACAGTCATCCTTCCCCTGAAATGGCTGATAACAGGGGCAATAGACTGTATTCTCCTGTCCTACAGTCATCCTCCCCTGAAATGGCTGATAACAGGGGGCAATAGACTGTATTCTCCTGTCCTACAGTCATCCTCTCCCCTGAAATGGCTGATAGCAGGGGGCAATAGATTGTATTCTCCTGTCCTACAGTCATCCTCCCCCCTGTAATGGCTGATAACAGAGGGCAATAGACTGTATTCTCCTGTCCTACAGTCATCCTCTCCCCTGAAATGGCCGATAACAGGGGGCAATAGACTGTATTCTCCTGTCCTACAGTCATCCTCTCCCCTGAAATGGCTGATAACAGCTGGCAATAGACTGTATTCTCCTGTCCTACAGTCATCCTCTCCCCTGAAATGTCTGATAACAGGGACCAATAGACTGTATTCTCCTGTCCTACAGTCATCCTCTCCCTGAAATGGCTGATAACAGGGGGCAATAGACTGTATTCTCCCGTCCTACAGTCATCCTCGCCTCTGAAATGGCTGATAACAGGGGGCAATAGACTGTATTCTCCTGTCCTACAGTCATCCTCTTCCCTGAAATGGCTGATAACAGCAGCAATAGACTGTATTCTCCTGTCCTACAGTCATCCTCTCCTCTGAAATGGCTGATAACAGGGGGCAATAGACTGTATTCTCCTGTCCTACAGTCATCCTCTCCCCTGAAATGGCTGATAGCAGGGGGCAATAGACTGTATTCTCCTGTCCTACAGTCATCCTCCCCCCTGTAATGGCTGATAACAGAGGGCAATAGACTGTATTCTCCTGTCCTACAGTCATCCTCTCCCCTGAAATGGCCGATAACAGGGGCAATAGACTGTATTCTCCTGTCCTACAGTCATCCTCTCCCCTGAAATGGCTGATAACAGGGAGCAATATACTGTATTCTCCTGTCCTACAGTCATCCTCTCCCCTGAAATGGCTGATAACAGGGGCAATAGACTGTATTCTCCTGTCCTACAGTCATCCTCTCCTCTGAAATGGCTGATAACAGGGGGCAATAGACTGTATTCTCCTGTCCTACAGTCATCCTCTCCCCTGAAATGTCTGATAACAGGGAGCAATAGACTGTATTCTCCTGTCCTACAGTCATCCTCTCCCCTGAAATGGCTGATAACAGGGGGCAATAGACTGTATTCTCCTGTCCTACAGTCATCCTCTCCCCTGAAATGTCTGATAACAGGGACCAATAGACTGTATTCTCCTGTCCTACAGTCATCCTCTCCCCGGCCTGAAATAACTGATAACAGGGAGCAATAGACTGTATTCTCCTGTCCTACAGTCATCCTCTCCCTGAAATGGCTGATAACAGGGGGCAATAGACTGTATTCTCCGTCCTACAGTCATCCTCTCCTCTGAAATGGCTGATAACAGGGGCAATAGACTTTATTCTCCTGTCCTACAGTCATCCTCTTCCCTGAAATGGCTGATAACAGGCAGCAATAGACTGTATTCTCCTGTCCTACAGTCATCCTCTCCTCTGAAATGTCTGATAACAGGGGGCAATAGACTGTATTCTCCTGTCCTACAGTCATCCTCCCCCTGAAATGGCTGATAACAGGGGGCAATAGACTCTATTCTCCTGTCCTACAGTCATCCTCTCCCTGAAATGGCTGATAACAGGGGGCAATATACTGTATTCTCCTGTCCTACAGTCATCCTCTCCCTGAAATGGCTGATAACAGGGGGCAATAGACTGTATTCTCCTGTCCTACAGTCATCCTCTCCCCTGAAATGGCTGATAACAGGGGGCAATAGACTGTATTCTCCTGTCCTACAGTCATCCTCTCCCCTGAAATGGCTGATAACAGCTGGCAATAGATTGTATTCTCCTGTCCTACAGTCATCCTCTCCCCTGAAATGGCTGATAACAGGGGGCAATAGATTGTATTCTCCTGTCCTACAGTCATCCTCTTCCCTGAAATGGCTGATAACAGGGGACAATAGACTGTATTCTCCTGTCCTACAGTCATCCTCTCCCCTGAAATGGCTGATAACAGGGAGCAATAGATTGTATTCTCCTGTCCTACAGTCATCCTCTCCCCGGCCTGAAATGACTGATAACAGGGAGCAATAGACTGTATTCTCCTGTCCTACAGTCATCCTCTCCCTGAAATGGCTGATAACAGGGGGCAATAGACTGTATTCTCCCGTCCTACAGTCATCCTCTCCTCTGAAATGGCTGATAACAGGGGCAATAGACTGTATTCTCCTGTCCTACAGTCATCCTCTTCCCTGAAATGGCTGATAACAGGCAGCAATAGACTGTATTCTCCTGTCCTACAGTCATCCTCTCCTGAAATGGCTGATAACAGGGGGGCAATAGACTGTATTCTCCTGTCCTACAGTCATCCTCTCCCCTGAAATGGCTGATAACAGGGGGCAATAGACTGTATTCTCCTGTCCTACAGTCATCCCCTCCTCTGAAATGGCTGATAACAGGGGGCAATAGACTGTATTCTCCTGTCCTACAGTCATCCTCTCCCTGAAATGGCTGATAACAGGGGCAATAGACTGTATTCTCCTGTCCTACAGTCATCCTCTCCCCTGAAATGGCTGATAACAGGGGGCAATAGACTGTATTCTCCTGTCCTACAGTCATCCTCTCCCTGAAATGGCTGATAACAGGGAGCAATAGACTGTATTCTCCTCTCCTACAGTCATCCTCTCCTCTGAAATGGCTGATAACAGGGGGCAATAGACTGTATTCTCCTGTCCTACAGTCATCCTCCCCCTGAAATGGCTGATAACAGGGGCAATAGACTGTATTCTCCTGTCCTACAGTCATCCTCTCCTCTGAAATGGCTGATAACGGGGCAATAGACTGTATTCTCCTGTCCTACAGTCATCCTCTCCCTGAAATGGCTGATAACAGGGGGCAATAGACTGTATTCTCCTGTCCTACAGTCATCCTCTCCCTGAAATGGCTGATAACAGCTGGCAATAGATTGTATTCTCCTGTCCTACAGTCATCCTCTCCCCTGAAATGGCTGATAACAGGGGGCAATAGATTGTATTCTCCTGTCCTACAGTCATCCTCTTCCCTGAAATGGCTGATAACAGGGGACAATAGACTGTATTCTCCTGTCCTACAGTCATCCTCTCCCCTGAAATGGCTGATAACAGGGAGCAATAGATTGTATTCTCCTGTCCTACAGTCATCCTCTCCCCGGCCTGAAATGACTGATAACAGGGAGCAATAGACTGTATTCTCCTGTCCTACAGTCATCCTCTCCCTGAAATGGCTGATAACAGGGGGCAATAGACTGTATTCTCCGTCCTACAGTCATCCTCTCCTCTGAAATGGCTGATAACAGGGGGCAATAGACTGTATTCTCCTGTCCTACAGTCATCCTCTTCCCTGAAATGGCTGATAACAGGCAGCAATAGACTGTATTCTCCTGTCCTACAGTCATCCTCTCCTCTGAAATGGCTGATAACAGGGGGCAATAGACTGTATTCTCCTGTCCTACAGTCATCCTCTCCTCTGAAATGGCTGATAACGGGGCAATAGACTGTATTCTCCTGTCCTACAGTCATCCTCTCCCCTGAAATGGCTGATAACAGGGGGCAATAGATTGTATTCTCCTGTTCTACAGTCATCCTCCCCTGAAATGGTTGATAACAGGGAGCAATAGACTGTATTCTCCTGTCCTACAGTCATCCTCTCCTCTGAAATGGCTGATAACAGGGGGCAATAGATTGTATTCTCCTGTTCTACAGTCATCCTCTTCCCTGAAATGGCTGATAACAGGCAGCAATAGACTGTATTCTCCTGTCCTACAGTCATCCTCTCCCCTGAAATGGCTGATAACAGGGAGCAATAGACTGTATTCTCCTGTCCTACAGTCATCCTCTCCCTGAAATGTCTGATAACAGGGGGCAATAGACTGTATTCTCCTGTCCTACAGTCATCCTCTCCCTGAAATGGCTGATAACAGGGGGCAATAGACTGTATTCTCCTGTCCTACAGTCATCCTCTCCCTGAAATGGCTGATAACAGGGAGCAATAGACTGTATTCTCCTGTCCTACAGTCATCCTCTCCCGGCCTGAAATGGCTGATAACAGGGAGCAATAGACTGTATTCTCCTGTCCTACAGTCATCCTCTCCTCTGAAATGGCTGATAACAGGACAATAGACTGTATTCTCCTGTCCTACAGTCATCCTCTCCCTGAAATGGCTGATAACGGGCAATAGACTGTATTCTCCTGTCCTACAGTCATCCTGTCCCTGAAATGGCTGATAACAGCTGGCAATAGACTGTATTCTCCTGTCCTACAGTCATCCTCTCCCCTGAAATGGCTGATAACAGGGGCAATATACTGTATTCTCCTGTCCTACAGTCATCCTCTCCCTGAAATGGCTGATAACAGGGGGCAATAGACTGTATTCTCCTGTCCTACAGTCATCCTCTCCCCTGAAATGGCTGATAACAGGGGGCAATAGACTGTATTCTCCTGTCCTACAGTCATCCCTCCCCTGAAATGGCTGATAACAGCTGGCAATAGATTGTATTCTCCTGTCCTACAGTCATCCTCTCCCCTGAAATGGCTGATAACAGGGGGCAATAGATTGTATTCTCCTGTCCTACAGTCATCCTCTTCCCTGAAATGGCTGATAACAGGGGACAATAGACTGTATTCTCCTGTCCTACAGTCATCCTCTCCCCTGAAATGGCTGATAACAGGGAGCAATAGATTGTATTCTCCTGTCCTACAGTCATCCTCTCCCCGGCCTGAAATGACTGATAACAGGGAGCAATAGACTGTATTCTCCTGTCCTACAGTCATCCTCTCCCTGAAATGGCTGATAACAGGGGGCAATAGACTGTATTCTCCCGTCCTACAGTCATCCTCTCCTCTGAAATGGCTGATAACGGGGGCAATAGACTGTATTCTCCTGTCCTACAGTCATCCTCTTCCCTGAAATGGCTGATAACAGGCAGCAATAGACTGTATTCTCCTGTCCTACAGTCATCCTCTCCCTGAAATGGCTGATAACAGGGAGCAATAGACTGTATTCTCCTGTCCTACAGTCATCCTCTCCCTGAAATGGCTGATAACAGGGGGCAATAGACTGTATTCTCCTGTCCTACAGTCATCCCTCCTCTGAAATGGCTGATAACAGGGGGCAATAGACTGTATTCTCCTGTCCTACAGTCATCCTCTCCCCTGAAATGGCTGATAACAGGGGGCAATAGACTGTATTCTCCTGTCCTACAGTCATCCTCTCCCCTGAAATGGCTGATAACAGGGGGCAATAGACTGTATTCTACTGTCCTACAGTCATCCTCTCCATGAAATGGCTGATAACAGAGATCAATAGACTGTATTCTCCTGTCCTACAGTCATCCTCTCCTCTGAAATGGCTGATAACAGGGGGCAATAGACTGTATTCTCCTGTCCTACAGTCATCCTCCCCCTGAAATGGCTGATAACAGGGGCAATAGACTGTATTCTCCTGTCCTACAGTCATCCTCTCCTCTGAAATGGCTGATAAGGGGCAATAGACTGTATTCTCCTGTCCTACAGTCATCCTCTCCCCTGAAATGGCTGATAACAGGGGGCAATAGACTGTATTCTCCTGTCCTACAGTCATCCTCTCCCTGAAATGGCTGATAACAGCTGGCAATAGATTGTATTCTCCTGTCCTACAGTCATCCTCTCCCCTGAAATGGCTGATAACAGGGGCAATAGATTGTATTCTCCTGTCCTACAGTCATCCTCTTCCCTGAAATGGCTGATAACAGGGGACAATAGACTGTATTCTCCTGTCCTACAGTCATCCTCTCCCTGAAATGGCTGATAACAGGGAGCAATAGATTGTATTCTCCTGTCCTACAGTCATCCTCTCCCGGCCTGAAATGACTGATAACAGGGAGCAATAGACTGTATTCTACTGTCCTACAGTCATCCTCTCCCTGAAATGGCTGATAACAGGGGGCAATAGACTGTATTCTCCCGTCCTACAGTCATCCTCTCCTCTGAAATGGCTGATAACAGGGGGCAATAGACTGTATTCTCCTGTCCTACAGTCATCCTCTTCCCTGAAATGGCTGATAACAGGCAGCAATAGACTGTATTCTCCTGTCCTACAGTCATCCTCTCCTCTGAAATGGCTGATAACAGGGGGCAATAGACTGTATTCTCCTGTCCTACAGTCATCCTCTCCTCTGAAATGGCTGATAACGGGGCAATAGACTGTATTCTCCTGTCCTACAGTCATCCTCTCCCCTGAAATGGCTGATAACAGGGGGCAATAGATTGTATTCTCCTGTTCTACAGTCATCCTCCCCCTGAAATGGTTGATAACAGGGAGCAATAGACTGTATTCTCCTGTCCTACAGTCATCCTCTCCTCTGAAATGGCTGATAACAGGGGCAATAGATTGTATTCTCCTGTTCTACAGTCATCCTCCCCCCTGAAATGGTTGATAACAGGGGGCAATAGACTGTATTCTCCTGTCCTACAGTCATCCTCTCCTCTGAAATGGCTGATAACAGGGGGCAATAGATTGTATTCTCCTGTCCTACAGTCATCCTCTCCCTGAAATGTCTGATAACAGGCGGCAATAGACTGTATTCTCCTGTCCTACAGTCATCCTCTCCTCTGAAATGGCTGATAACAGGGGGCAATAGACTGTATTCTCCTGTCCTACAGTCATCCTCTCCCCTGAAATGGCTGATAACAGGGGCAATAGACTGTATTCTCCTGTCCTACAGTCATCCTCTCCCATTAAATGGCTGATAACAGGGGCAATAGATTGTTTTCTCCTGTCCTACAGTCATCCTCTCCCCTGAAATGGCTGATAACAGGGGCAATATACTGTATTCTCCTGTCCTACAGTCATCCTCTCCCCTGAAATGGCTGATAACAGGGGCAATAGACTGTATTCTCCTGTCCTACAGTCATCCTCTCCCTGAAATGGCTGATAACAGGGGGCAATAGACTGTATTCTCCTGTCCTACAGTCATCCTCTCCCATTAAATGGCTGATAACAGGGGCAATAGATTGTATTCTCCTGTCCTACAGTCATCCTCTCCCCTGAAATGGCTGATAACAGGGGGCAATAGACTGTATTCTCCTGTCCTACAGTCATCCTCTCCCCTGAAATGGCTGATAACAGGGGCAATAGACTGTATTCTCCTGTCCTACAGTCATCCTCTCCCCTGAAATGGCTGATAACAGCTGGCAATAGATTGTATTCTCCTGTCCTACAGTCATCCTCTCCCATTAAATGGCTGATAACAGGGGCAATAGATTGTATTCTCCTGTCCTACAGTCATCCTCTCCCTGAAATGACTGATAACAGGGAGCAATAGACTGTATTCTCCTATCCTACAGTCATCCTCTCCCTGAAATGGCTGATAACAGGGGGCAATAGATTGTATTCTCCTGTCCTACAGTCATCCTCTCCCCTGAAATGGCTGATAACAGGGGCAATAGACTGTATTTTCCTGTCCTACAGTCATCCTCTCCCTGAAATGGCTGATAACAGGGAGCAATAGACTGTATTCTCCTGTCCTACAGTCATCCTCTCCCTGAAATGGCTGATAACAGGGAGCAATAGACTGTATTCTCCTGTCCTACAGTCATCCTCTCCCTGAAATGGCTGATAACAGGGGACAATAGACTGTATTCTCCTGTCCTACAGTCATCCTCTCCCTGAAATGGCTGATAACAGGGGGCAATAGACTGTATTCTCCTGTCCTACAGTCATCCTCTTCCCTGAAATGGCTGATAACAGGGAGCAATAGACTGTATTCTCCTGTCCTACAGTCATCCTCTCCCCGGCCTGAAATGGCTGATAACAGGGAGCAATAGACTGTATTCTCCTGTCCTACAGTCATCCTCTCCTCTGAAATGGCTGATAACAGGGGGCAATAGATTGTATTCTCCTGTTCTACAGTCATCCTCCCCCTGAAATGGTTGATAACAGGGGCAATAGACTGTATTCTCCTGTCCTACAGTCATCCTCTCCTCTGAAATGGCTGATAACAGGGGGCAATAGATTGTATTCTCCTGTCCTACAGTCATCCTCTCCCCTGAAATGTCTGATAACAGGGGGCAATAGACTGTATTCTCCTGTCCTACAGTCATCCTCTCCTCTGAAATGGCTGATAACAGGGGGCAATAGACTGTATTCTCCTGTCCTACAGTCATCCTCTCCCCTGAAATGGCTGATAACAGGGGGCAATAGACTGTATTCTCCTGTCCTACAGTCATCCTCTCCATTAAATGGCTGATAACAGGGGGCAATAGATTGTTTTCTCCTGTCCTACAGTCATCCTCCCCTGAAATGGCTGATAACAGGGGCAATAACTGTATTCTCCTGTCCTACAGTCATCCTCTCCCCTGAAATGGCTGATAACAGGGGGCAATAGACTGTATTCTCCTGTCCTACAGTCATCCTCTCCCTGAAATGGCTGATAACAGGGGGCAATAGACTGTATTCTCCTGTCCTACAGTCATCCTCTCCCCTTAAATGGCTGATAACAGGGAGCAATAGACTGTATTCTCCTCTCCTACAGTCATCCTCTCCTCTGAAATGGCTGATAACAGGGGCAATAGACTGTATTCTCCTGTCCTACAGTCATCCTCCCCTGAAATGGCTGATAACAGGGGCAATAGACTGTATTCTCCTGTCCTACAGTCATCCTCTCCTCTGAAATGGCTGATAACGGGGCAATAGACTGTATTCTCCTGTCCTACAGTCATCCTCTCCCCTGAAATGGCTGATAACAGGGGGCAATAGACTGTATTCTCCTGTCCTACAGTCATCCTCTCCCCTGAAATGGCTGATAACAGCTGGCAATAGATTGTATTCTCCTGTCCTACAGTCATCCTCTCCCTGAAATGGCTGATAACAGGGGCAATAGATTGTATTCTCCTGTCCTACAGTCATCCTCTTCCTGAAATGGCTGATAACAGGGGACAATAGACTGTATTCTCCTGTCCTACAGTCATCCTCTCCCCTGAAATGGCTGATAACAGGGAGCAATAGATTGTATTCTCCTGTCCTACAGTCATCCTCTCCCCGGCCTGAAATGACTGATAACAGGGAGCAATAGACTGTATTCTCCTGTCCTACAGTCATCCTCTCCCTGAAATGGCTGATAACAGGGGGCAATAGACTGTATTCTCCGTCCTACAGTCATCCTCTCCTCTGAAATGGCTGATAACAGGGGCAATAGACTGTATTCTCCTGTCCTACAGTCATCCTCTTCCCTGAAATGGCTGATAACAGGCAGCAATAGACTGTATTCTCCTGTCCTACAGTCATCCTCTCCTCTGAAATGGCTGATAACAGGGGCAATAGACTGTATTCTCCTGTCCTACAGTCATCCTCTCCTCTGAAATGGCTGATAACGGGGCAATAGACTGTATTCTCCTGTCCTACAGTCATCCTCTCCCCTGAAATGGCTGATAACAGGGGGGCAATAGATTGTTTCTCCTGTTCTACAGTCATCCTCCCCCCTGAAATGGTTGATAACAGGGAGCAATAGACTGTATTCTCCTGTCCTACAGTCATCCTCTCCTCTGAAATGGCTGATAACAGGGGGCAATAGATTGTATTCTCCTGTTCTACAGTCATCCTCCCCTGAAATGGTTGATAACAGGGGGCAATAGACTGTATTCTCCTGTCCTACAGTCATCCTCTCCTCTGAAATGGCTGATAACAGGGGCAATAGATTGTATTCTCCTGTCCTACAGTCATCCTCTCCCTGAAATGTCTGATAACAGGGGGCAATAGACTGTATTCTCCTGTCCTACAGTCATCCTCTCCTCTGAAATGGCTGATAACAGGGGGCAATAGACTGTATTCTCCTGTCCTACAGTCATCCTCTCCCTGAAATGGCTGATAACAGGGGCAATAGACTGTATTCTCCTGTCCTACAGTCATCCTCTCCCATTAAATTGCTGATAGCAGGGGCAATAGATTGTTTTCTCCTGTCCTACTGTCATCCTCTCCCCTGAAATGGCTGATACAGGGGGCAATATACTGTATTCTCCTGTCCTACAGTCATCCTCTCCCTGAAATGGCTGATATCAGGGGGCAATAGACTGTATCTCCTGTCCTAACAGTCATCCTCTCCCCTGAAATGGCTGATAACAGGGGGCAATAGTCTGGATTCTCCTGTCCTACACTCATCCTCTCCCATTAAATGGCTGATAACAGGGGGCAATAGTTTGTATTCTCCTGTCCTACAGTCTTCCTCTCCCTGAAATGGCTGATAACAGGGGGCAATAGACTGTATTCTCCTGTCCTACAGTCATCCTCTCCCCTGAAATGGCTGATAACAGGGGGCAATAGACTGTATTCTCCTGTCCTACAGTCATCCCTCTCCCCTGAAATGGCTGATAACAGCTGGCAATAGATTGTATTTCTCCTGTCCTACAGTCATCCTCTCCCATTAAATGGCTGATAACAGGGGGCAATAGATTGTATTCTCCTGTCCTACAGTCATCCTCTCCCCTGAAATGACTGATAACAGGGAGCAATAGACTGTATTCTCCTATCCTACAGTCATCCTCTCCCTGAAATGGCTGATAACAGGGGGCAATAGATTGTATTCTCCTGTCCTACAGTCATCCTCTCCCCTGAAATGGCTGATAACAGGGGGCAATAGACTGTATTTTCCTGTCCTACAGTCATCCTCTCCCTGAAATGGCTGATAACAGGGAGCAATAGACTGTATTCTCCTGTCCTACAGTCATCCTCTCCCTGAAATGGCTGATAACAGGGAGCAATAGACTGTATTCTCCTGTCCTACAGTCATCCTCTCCCTGAAATGGCTGATAACAGGGGACAATAGACTGTATTCTCCTGTCCTACAGTCATCCTCTCCCTGAAATGGCTGATAACAGGGGGCAATAGACTGTATTCTCCTGTCCTACAGTCATCCTCTTCTGAAATGGCTGATAACAGGGAGCAATAGACTGTATTCTCCTGTCCTACAGTCATCTCTCCCGGCCTGAAATGGCTGATAACAGGGAGGCAATAGACTGTATTCTCTCTGTCCTACAGTCATCCTCTCCTCTGAAATGGCTGAATAACAGGGGTCAATAGATTGTAGTCTCCTGTCTACAGTCATCCTCCCCCTGAAATGGGTTGATAACAGGGTGCAATAGACTGTATTCTCCTGTCCTACAGTCATCCTCTCCTCTGAAATGGCTGATACAGTGGGCAATAGATTGTATTCTCCTGTCCTACAGTCATCCTCGTCCCCTGAAATGGTCTGATAACAGGGGCATAGACTGTATTCTCCTGGCCTAGGGACAGTCATCACTCTCCTCTGAAATGGGCAGATACAGGGGGCATAGACGGTATTCTCCTGTCCTACAGTCATCCTCTCCCCTGAAATGGCTGATAACAGGGGGCAATAGACTGTATTCTCCTGTCCTACAGTCATCCTCTCCCATTAAATGGCTGATAACAGGGGGCAATAGATTGTTTTCTCCTGTCCTACAGTCATCCTCTCCCCTGAAATGGCTGATAACAGGGGGCAATAGATTGTATTCTCCTGTCCTAACAGTCATCCTCTCCCATTAAATGGCTGATAACAGGGGGCAATAGATTGTATTCTCCTGTCCTACAGTCCATCCTCCCCTGAAATGGCTGATAACAGGGGGCAATAGACTGTATTCTCCTGTCCTACAGTCATCCTCTCCCCTGAAATGGCTGATAACAGGGGGCAATAGACTGTATTCCTCCTGTCCTACAGTCATCCTCTCCCCTGAAATGGCTGATAACAGCTGGCAATAGATTGTATTCTCCTGTCCTACAGTCAGCTCTCCCATTAAATGGCTGATAACAGGGGGCAATAGATTGTATTCTCCTGTCCTACAGTCATCCTCGTCCCCTGAAATGACTGAAAAACAGGGAGCAATAGACTGTATTCTCCTGTCCTACAGTCATCCTCACCCTGAAATGGCTGATAACAGGGGGCAATAGATTGTATTCTCCTGTCCTACAGTCATCCTCTCCCCTGAAATGGCTGATAACAGGGGGCAATAGACTGTATTTTCCTGTCCTAACAGTCATCCTCTCCCTGAAATGGCTGATAACAGGGAGCATAGACTGTATTCTCCTGTCCTACAGTCATCCTCTCCCTGAAATGGCTGATAACAGGGAGCAATAGACTGTATTCTCCTGTCCTACAGTCATCCTCCTCCCTGAAATGGCTGATAACAGGGGACAATAGACTGTATTCTCCTGTCCTACAGTCATCCTCTCCCTGAAATGGCTGATAACAGGGGGCAATAGACTGTATTCTCTCCTGTCCTACAGTCATCCTCTTCCTGAAATGGCTGATAACAGGGAGCAATAGACTGTATTCTCCTGTCCTACAGTCATCCTCTCCCCGGCCTGAATGGCTGATAACAGGGAGCAATAGACTGTATTCTCCTGTCCTACAGTCATCCTCTCCTCTGAAATGGCTGATAACAGGAGGCAATAGACTGTATTCTCCTGTCCTACAGTCATCCTCTCCCTGAAATGGCTGATAACGGGGCAATAGACTGTATTCTCCTGTCCTACAGTCATCCTGTCCCCTGAAATGGCTGATAACAGCTGGCCAATAGACTGGTATTCTCCGGTCCTACAGTCATCCTCTCCCCTGAAATGGCTGATAACAGCTGGCAATAGATTGTATTCTCCTGTCCTACAGTCATCTCTCCCCGGCCTGAAGTGACTGATAACAGGGAGCAATAGACTGTATTCTCCTGTCCTACAGTCATCCTCTCCCTGAAATGGCTGATAACAGGGGGCAATAGACTGTATTCTCCTGTCCTACAGTCATCTCTCCTCTGAAATGGCTGATAACAGGGGCAATAGATTGTTATTCTCCTGTCCTACAGTCATCCTCTCCTGTGAAATGGCCGATAACAGGAGGCAATAGACTGTATTCTCCTGTCCTACAGTCATCCTCTCCTCTGAAATGGCTGATAACAGGGAGCAATAGACTGTATTCTCCTGTCCTACAGTCATCCTCTCCCCTGAAATGGCTGATAACAGGGGGCAATAGACTGTATTCTCCTGTCCTACAGTCATCCTCTCCACTGAAATGGCTGATAACAGGGGGCAATAGACTGTATTCTCCTGTCCTACAGTCATCCTCTCCTCTGAAATGGCTGATAACAGGGAGCAATAGACTGTATTCTCCTGTCCTACAGTCATCCCTCTCCCCTGAAATGGCTGATACAGGGCAATAGACTGTATTCTCCTGTCCTACAGTCATACTCTCCCTGAAATGGCTGATAACAGGGAGCAATAGACTGTATTCTCCTGTCCGACAGTCATCCTCTTCCCTGAAATGACTGATAACAGGGGGCAATAGACTGTATTCTCCTGTCCTACAGTCAGCCTCTCCCCTGTAATGGCTGATAACAGGGGGCAATAGACTGTATTCTCCTGTCCTACAGTCATCCTCTCCCCTGAAATGGCTGATAACAGGGGGCAATAGACTGTATTCTCCTGTCCTACAGTCATCCTCTCTCCTGAAATGGCTGATAACAGGGGGCAATAGACTGTATTCTCCTGTCCTACAGTCATCCTCTCCTCTGAAATGGCTGATAACAGGGGGCAATAGACCTGTATTCTCCTGTCCTACAGTCATCCTCTCCCCTGAAATAGCTGATAACAGGGGGCAATAGACTGTATTCTCCTGTCCTACAGTCATCCTCTCCCCTGAAATGGCTGATAACAGGGGCAATAGACTGTATTCTCCTGTCCTACAGTCATCCTCTCCCCTGAAATGGCTGATTACCGGGAGCAATAGACTGTATTCTCCTGTCCTACAGTCATCCTCTCTCCTGAAATGGCTGATAACAGGGGGCAATAGACTGTATTCTCCTGTCCTACAGTCATCCTCTCCTCTGATATGGCTGATAACGGGGCAATAGACTGTATTCTCCTGTCCTACAGTCATCCTCTCCCCTGAAATGGCTGATAACAGAGGGGGCAATAGACTGTATTCTCCTGTCCTACAGTCATCCTCTCCCCTGAAATGGCTGATAACAGCTGCAATAGATTGTATTCTCCTGTCCTACAGTCATCCTCTCCCTGAAATGGCTGATAACAGGGGGCAATAGATTGTATTCTCCTGTCCTACAGTCATCCTCTTCCCTGAAATGGCTGATAACAGGGGACAATAGACTGTATTCTCCTGTCCTACAGTCATCCTCTCCCCTGAAATGGCTGATAACAGGGAGCAATAGATTGTATTCTCCTGTCCTACAGTCATCCTCTCCCCGGCCTGAAATGACTGATAACAGGGAGCAATAGACTGTATTCTCCTGTCCTACAGTCATCCTCTCCCTGAAATGGCTGATAACAGGGGGCAATAGACTGTTATTCTCCCGTCCTACAGTCATCCTCTCCTCTGAAATGGCTGATAACAGGGGGCAATAGACTGTATTCTCCTGTCCTACAGTCATCCTCTTCCCTGAAATGGCTGATAACAGGCAGCAATAGACTGTATTCTCCTGTCCTACAGTCATCCTCTCCTCTGAAATGGCTGATAACAGGGGGCAATAGACTGTATTCTCCTGTCCTACAGTCATCCTCTCCTCTGAAATGGCTGATAACGGGCAATAGACTGTATTCTCCTGTCCTACAGTCATCCTCTCCCCTGAAATGGCTGATAACAGGGGCAAAAGATTTTATTCTCCTGTTCTACAGTCATCCTCCCCCCTGAAATGGTTGATAACATGGAGCAATAGACTGTATTCTCCTGTCCTACAGTCATCCTCTCCTCTGAAATGGCTGATAACAGGGGGCAATAGATTGTATTCTCCTGTTCTACAGTCATCCTCCCCCCTGAAATGGTTGATAACAGGGGGCAATAGACTGTATTCTCCTGTCCTACAGTCATCCTCTCCTCTGAAATGGCTGATAACAGGGGGCAATAGATTGTATTCTCCTGTCCTACAGTCATCCTCTCCCCTGAAATGTCTGATAACAGGGGGCAATAGACTGTATTCTCCTGTCCTACAGTCATCCTCTCCTCTGAAATGGCTGATAACAGGGGGCAATAGACTGTATTCTCCTGTCCTACAGTCATCCTCTCCCCTGAAATGGCTGATAACAGCTGGCAATAGATTGTATTCTCCTGTCCTACAGTCATCCTCTCCCATTAAATGACTGATAACAGGGAGCAATAGACTGTATTCTCCTGTCCTACAGTCATCCTCTCCCTGAAATGGCTGATAACAGGGAGCAATAGACTGTATTCTCCTGTCCTACAGCCATCCTCTCCCTGAAATGGCTGATAACAGGGAGCAATAGACTGTATTCTCCTGTCCTACAGTCATCCTCTCCCTGAAATGGCTGATAACAGGGGACAATAGACTGTATTCTCCTGTCCTACAGTCATCCTCTCCCTGAAATGGCTGATAACAGGGGGCAATAGACTGTATTCTCCTGTCCTACAGTCATCCTCTTCCCTGAAATGGCTGATAACAGGGGGCAATAGACTGTATTCTCCTGTCCTACAGTCATCCTCTCCCCGGCCTGAAATGGCTGATAACAGGGAGCAATAGACTGTATTCTCCTGTCCTACAGTCATCCTCTCCTCTGAAATGGCTGATAACAGGGGGCAATAGACTGTATTCTCCTGTCCTACAGTCATCCTCTCCCCTGAAATGGCTGATAACAGCTGGCAATAGATTGTATTCTCCTGTCCTACAGTCATCCTCTCCCCGGCCTGAAGTGACTGATAACAGGGAGCAATAGACTGTATTCTCCTGTCCTACAGTCATCCTCTCCCTGAAATGGCTGATAACAGGGAGCAATAGACTGTATTCTCCTGTCCTACAGTCATCCTCTCCCTGAAATGGCTGATAACAGGGGGCAATAGACTGTATTCTCCTGTCCTACAGTCATCCTCTCCACTGAAATGGCTGATAACAGGGGGCAATAGACTGTATTCTCCTGTCCTACAGTCATCCTCTCCTCTGAAATGGCTGATAACAGGGAGCAATAGACTGTATTCTCCTGTCCTACAGTCATCCTCTCCCCTGAAATGGCTGATAACAGGGGGCAATAGACTGTATTCCTCCTGTCCTACAGTCATCCTCTCCCCTGAAATGGCTGATAACAGGGAGCAATAGACTGTATTCTCCTGTCCGACAGTCATCCTCTTCCCTGAAATGACTGATAACAGGGGGCAATAGACTGTATTCTCCTGTCCTACAGTCATCCTCTCCCCTGTAATGGCTGATAACAGGGGGCAATAGACTGTATTCTCCTGTCCTACAGTCATCCTCTCCCCTGAAATGGCTGATAACAGGGGGCAATAGACTGTATTCTCCTGTCCTACAGTCATCCTCTCCCCTGAAATGGCTGATAACAGGGGGCAATAGATTGTATTCTCCTGTTCTACAGTCATCCTCCCCCCTGAAATGGTTGATAACAGGGAGCAATAGACTGTATTCTCCTGTCCTACAGTCATCCTCTCCTCTGAAATGGCTGATAACAGGGGGCAATAGATTGTATTCTCCTGTTCTACAGTCATCCTCCCCCCTGAAATGGTTGATAACAGGGGGCAATAGACTGTATTCTCCTGTCCTACAGTCATCCTCTCCTCTGAAATGGCTGATAACAGGGGGCAATAGATTGTATTCTCCTGTCCTACAGTCATCCTCTCCCCTGAAATGTCTGATAACAGGGGGCAATAGACTGTATTCTCCTGTCCTACAGTCATCCTCTCCTCTGAAATGGCTGATAACAGGGGGCAATAGACTGTATTCTCCTGTCCTACAGTCATCCTCTCCCCTTAAAATGGCTGATAACAGGGGGCAATAGACTGTATTCTCCTGTCCTACAGTCATCCTCTCCCATTAAATGGCTGATAACAGGGGGCAATAGATTGTATTCTCCTGTCCTACAGTCATCCTCTCCCCTGAAATGGCTGATAACAGGGGCAATATACTGTATTCTCCTGTCCTACAGTCATCCTCTCCCCTGAAATGGCTGATAACAGGGGGCAATAGACTGTATTCTCCTGTCCTACAGTCATCCTCTCCCCTGAAATGGCTGATAACAGGGGGCAATAGACTGTATTCTCCTGTCCTACAGTCATCCTCTCCCATTAAATGGCTGATAACAGGGGGCAATAGATTGTATTCTCCTGTCCTACAGTCATCCTCTCCCCTGAAATGGCTGATAACAGGGGGCAATAGACTGTATTCTCCTGTCCTACAGTCATCCTCTCCCCTGAAATGGCTGATAACAGGGGGCAATAGACTGTATTCTCCTGTCCTACAGTCATCCTCTCCCCTGAAATGGCTGATAACAGCTGGCAATAGATTGTATTCTCCTGTCCTACAGTCATCCTCTCCCATTAAATGACTGATAACAGGGAGCAATAGACTGTATTCTCCTGTCCTACAGTCATCCTCTCCCTGAAATGGCTGATAACAGGGAGCAATAGACTGTATTCTCCTGTCCTACAGCCATCCTCTCCCTGAAATGGCTGATAACAGGGAGCAATAGACTGTATTCTCCTGTCCTACAGTCATCCTCTCCCTGAAATGGCTGATAACAGGGGACAATAGACTGTATTCTCCTGTCCTACAGTCATCCTCTCCCTGAAATGGCTGATAACAGGGGGCAATAGACTGTATTCTCCTGTCCTACAGTCATCCTCTTCCCTGAAATGGCTGATAACAGGGGGCAATAGACTGTATTCTCCTGTCCTACAGTCATCCTCTCCCCGGCCTGAAATGGCTGATAACAGGGAGCAATAGACTGTATTCTCCTGTCCTACAGTCATCCTCTCCTCTGAAATGGCTGATAACAGGAGGCAATAGACTGTATTCTCCTGTCCTACAGTCATCCTCTCCCTGAAATGACTGATAACAGGGGCAATAGACTGTATTCTCCTGTCCTACAGTCATCCTCTCCCCTGAAATGGCTGATAACAGCTGGCAATAGATTGTATTCTCCTGTCCTACAGTCATCCTCTCCCCGGCCTGAAGTGACTGATAACAGGGAGCAATAGACTGTATTCTCCTGTCCTACAGTCATCCTCTCCCTGAAATGGCTGATAACAGGGGGCAATAGACTGTATTCTCCTGTCCTACAGTCATCCTCTCCTCTGAAATGGCTGATAACAGGGGCAATAGATTGTATTCTCCTGTCCTACAGTCATCCTCTCCTGTGAAATGGCTGATAACAGGAGGCAATAGACTGTATTCTCCTGTCCTACAGTCATCCTCTCCTCTGAAATGGCTGATAACAGGGAGCAATAGACTGTATTCTCCTGTCCTACAGTCATCCTCTCCCTGAAATGGCTGATAACAGGGGGCAATAGACTGTATTCTCCTGTCCTACAGTCATCCTCTCCACTGAAATGGCTGATAACAGGGGGCAATAGACTGTATTCTCCTGTCCTACAGTCATCCTCTCCTCTGAAATGGCTGATAACAGGGAGCAATAGACTGTATTCTCCTGTCCTACAGTCATCCTCTCCCCTGAAATGGCTGATAACAGGGGGCAATAGACTGTATTCTCCTGTCCTACAGTCATCCTCTCCCCTGAAATGGCTGATAACAGGGAGCAATAGACTGTATTCTCCTGTCCGACAGTCATCCTCTTCCCTGAAATGACTGATAACAGGGGGCAATAGACTGTATTCTCCTGTCCTACAGTCATCCTCTCCCCTGTAATGGCTGATAACAGGGGGCAATAGACTGTATTCTCCTGTCCTACAGTCATCCTCTCCCCTGAAATGGCTGATAACAGGGGGCAATAGACTGTATTCTCCTGTCCTACAGTCATCCTCTCCCCTGAAATGGCTGATAACAGGGGGCAATAGACTGTATTCTCCTGTCCTACAGTCATCCTCTCCTCTGAAATGGCTGATAACAGGGGGCAATAGACTGTATTCTCCTGTCCTACAGTCATCCTCTCCCCTGAAATAGCTGATAACAGGGGGCAATAGACTGTATTCTCCTGTCCTACAGTCATCCTCTCCCCTGAAATAGCTGATAACAGGGGGCAATAGACTGTATTCTCCTGTCCTACAGTCATCCTCTCCCCTGAAATGGCTGATAACAGGGAGCAATAGACTGTATTCTCCTGTCCTACAGTCATCCTCTCTCCTGAAATGGCTGATAACAGGGGGCAATAGACTGTATTCTCCTGTCCTACAGTCATCCTCTCCCCTGAAATGGCTGATAACAGGGAGCAATAGACTGTATTCTCCTGTCCTACAGTCATCCTCTCCCTGAAATGGCTGATAACAGGGGGCAATAGACTGTATTCTCCTGTCCTACAGTCATCCTCTCCCCTGAAATGACTGATAACAGGGGGCAATAGACTGTATTCTCCTGTCCTACAGTCATCCTCTCCCCTGAAATGGCTGATAACAGGGAGCAATAGACTGTATTCTCCTGTCCTACAGTCATCCTCTCCTCTGAAATGGCTGATAACAGGGGGCAATAGATTGTATTCTCCTGTCCTACAGTCATCCTCTCCCCTGAAATGGCTGATAACAGGGGGCAATAGACTGTATTCTCCTGTCCTACAGTCATCCTCTCCCCTGAAATGGCTGATAACAGGGAGCAATAGACTGTATTCTCCTGTCCTACAGTCATCCTCTCCCCTGAAATGGCTGATAACAGGGGGCAATAGATTGTATTCTCCTGTCCTACAGTCATCCTCTCCCCTGAAATGGCTGATAACAGGGGGCAATAGACTGTATTCTCCTGTCCTACAGTCATCCTCTCCCCTGAAATGGCTGATAACAGGGAGCAATAGATTGTATTCTCCTGTCCTACAGTCATCCTCTCCTCTGAAATGTCTGATAACAGGGGGCAATAGACTGTATTCTCCTGTCCTACAGTCACCCTCTCCTCTGAAATGTCTGATAACAGGGGGCAATAGACTGTATTCTCCTGTCCTACAGTCATCCTCTCCCCTGAAATGGCTGATAACAGGGGGCAATAGACTGTATTCTCCTGTCCTACAGTCATCCTCTCCCCTGAAATGGCTGATAACAGGGGGCAATAGACTGTATTCTCCTGTCCTACAGTCATCCTCTCCTCTGAAATGGCTGATAACAGGGGGCAATAGACTGTATTCTCCTGTCCTACAGTCATCCTCTCCCCTGAAATGGCTGATAACAGGGGGCAATAGACTGTATTCTCCTGTCCTACAGTCATCCTCTCCTCTGAAATGGCTGATAACAGGGGGCAATAGATTGTATTCTCCTGTCCTACAGTCATCCTCTCCCCTGAAATGGCTGATAACAGGGGGCAATAGACTGTATTCTCCTGTCCTACAGTCATCCTCTCCCCTGAAATGGCTGATAACAGGGGGCAATAGACTGTATTCTCCTGTCCTACAGTCATCCTCTCCCCTGAAATGGCTGATAACAGGGGGCAATAGACTGTATTCTCCTGTCCTACAGTCATCCTCTCCCCTGAAAGGGCTGATAACAGGGAGCAATAGACTGTATTCTCCTGTCCTACAGTCATCCTCTCCCCTGAAATGGCAGATAACAGGGAGCAATAGACTGTATTCTCCTGTCCTACAGTCATCCTCTCCCCTGAAATGGCAGATAACAGGGAGCAATAGACTGTATTCTCCTGTCCTACAGTCATCCTCCCCCCTGAAATGGCTGATAACAGGGGGCAATAGACTGTATTCTCCTGTCCTACAGGCATCCTCTCCCCTGAAATGGCTGATAACAGGGAGCAATAGGCTGTATTCTCCTGTCCTACAGTCATCCTCTCCCCTGAAATGGCTGATAACAGGGGGCAATAGACTGTATTCTCCTGTCCTACAGTCATCCTCTCCCCTGAAATGGCTGATAACAGGGAGCAATAGACTGTATTCTCCTGTCCTACAGTCATCCTCTCCCCTGAAATGGCTGATAACAGGGGGTAATAGACTGTATTCTCCTGTCCTACAGTCATCCTCTCCGCTGAAATGGCTGATAACAAGGGGCAATAGACTGTATTCTCCTGTCCTACAGTCATCCTCTCCCCTGAAATGGCTGATAACAGGGGACAATAGACTGTATCCTCCTGTCCTACAGTCATCCTCTCCCCTGAAATGGCTGATAACAGGAGGCAATAGACTGTATTCTCCTGTCCTACAGTCATCCTCTCCCCTGAAATGGCTGATAACAGGGAGCAATAGATTGTATCCTCCTGTCCTACAGTCATCCTCTCCCCTGAAATGGCTGATAACAGGGGGCAATAGACTGTATTTTCCTGTCCTACAGTCATCCTCTCCCCTGAAATGGCTGATAACAGGGGGCAATAGACTGTATTCTACTGTCCTACAGTCATCCTCTCCCCTGAAATGGCTGATAACAGGGAGCAATAGACTGTTTTCTCCTGTCCTACAGTCATCCTCTCCCCTGAAATGGCTGATAACAGGGGGCAATAGACTGTATTCTCCTGTCCTACAGTCATCCTCTCCCCTGAAATGGCTAATAACAGGGGGCAATAGATTGTATTCTCCTGTCCTACAGTCATCCTCTCCCCTGAAATGGCTGATAACAGGGGGCAATAGTCTGTATTCTCCTGTCCTACAGTCATCCTCTCCTCTGAAATGGCTGATAACAGGGGGCAATAGACTGTATTCTCCTGTCCTACAGTCATCCTCTCCCCTGAAATGGCTGATAACAGGGGGCAATAGACTGTATTCTCCTCTCCCCTGGGGCTACTGTTTATGAGAATCCACAATTCCTGCGCTTCTGCCATCTATTTAACCCTGTCTATTCTGTAACAGGCTTATTGTACATTCGGGGTCCGCGGCTCTGGTGACTCTCACCCTGACTAATGTGCTCACACAACTGCGAGGAGAATAATGAGCAGATGAAGCCGGGGCCACCGCACCAAGGTTAATGGAAGAGGCCAATTTAATAAGCCACAAATTATCCTCATTTTCCAGTATTTTTATCCATTTTCCATCTTAATGATCAACTTTTATTGTATTTCACTTGCCCCAAATGAATTCATTAAAATCTGTAGAGCGGTCATGTGACCTGTACTAATACCTGTGCAACCCAAAGTGATAAGTATGTTACAATTAGAGACCAGCAAATTTTTATGAAATTCGTTCACGCTTCGTTTTGTGGTAAAAGCAGAATTGTGTTATGGATTCCATTACCATGGACCATAATGTATAACGGAATGCCTTTAGAGGACTTCCCTGCATAACGGAAACGGGACGGATCCGTTTTGCAGCCCATAGACTTCTATTATGACGGAATGAATAACGGAATGCCTCTAAAGTCATTCGCAATTCACCTTTTATCAGTAAACGAAGCGTGAAAATGTCAAAATATGAAATTCGCTCATCTCTAGTTACAATGTATCAGTGTGTGAATACACGTTACAATTCATGGATTCATATACAGTATGACGCCATTGGTTCCATTTGAATTGTTCTAAAAGGAAAAAAAATAAAAATAATTCTGTCTGGAGAAACACCAAGAATTTTTGGAATGTTTTCACGTTCCTGATAATGGTGAGTGTGTCCTGCCCACGCCGGGTAATGCATGTAACAAGCCGCATGTAAAAATAAACCTGTTTTCTACATTTCTTTCATTGGTTTTGGCTGCAGCCGGTTGAGAATAAATAGTAGAATTGGACAAAAGTGAAGAGATCGCCGTCAGCCAAAGTCAACGCTGCAAAAATATGAAGACTATTTTTGCCATAAAAAAAAGGAAGAGGATTTGAATGCGCTAAGTCACAGATGTTGTAGGAGAAGTCACAAATCGGCTCCGCTCCTGCAAACGTGGAGATGTTGAAACTCCTGCTCCATGAAAGATGACATTAATCAAGAGGGTGCACACCGAGGGTCTTTACTAATCAGGAAACGGGACGCGCCGAGGGTCTTTACTAGTCAGGAAACCGGACACGCCAAGGGTCTTTACTAATCATGAAATAGACTGTACATTGCGATGGTCATTACTAATCGGGAAATACAGGACACACTGAGGGTCTTTACTAATCGGGAAATAGAGTGTACATTCCGATGGTCTTTACTAATCGGGAAAAGGACGGACACACTGAGGGTATTTACTAATCAGGAAACAGGATACGCTGATGGTCTTTACTAATCGGGAAATAGACAGGACACGCTGAGGGCGTTTGCTAATCGGGAAAAGACGGGACACGCTGAGGGTCTTTACTAATCGGGAAATAACAGGACACACTGAGGGTCTTTACTAATCGGGAAATAGACTGTAGATTCCGATGGTCTTTACTAATCGGGAAAAGGACGGACACACTGAGGGTATTTACTAATCAGGAAACAGGATACGCTGATGGTCTTTACTAATCGGGAAATAGACGGGACACCCTGAGGGCCTTTACTAATCGGAAAATAAACAGGACATGCTGAGGGCCTTTACTAATCGGGAAAAAGACAGGACATTCTGATGGTGTTTACTAATCAGGAAATAGACTGGACACGCTGAGGGCCTTTACTAAACGGGAAATGGATGGGACACACTGAGGGCCTTTACTAATCGGGAATTAGATGGGACACGCTAAGGGCCTTTACAAATCGGGAAATAAACAGGACACGCTGAGGGCCTTTACTAATCGCGAAATAAACAGGACATGCTGAGGGCCTTTACTAAACGAGAAATAGATGGGACATGCTGAGGGCCTTTACTAATCGGGAAATAGACAGGACACGCTGAGGGCCTTTACTAAACGGGAAATGGATGGGACAAGCTGAGAGCCTTTACTAATCGGGAAATAAACAGGAGACACTGAGGGCCTTCACTAATCAGGAAATAGACGGGACACGCTGTGGGTCTTTACTAATCTGGAAATGGACGGGACATGCTGAGGGCATTGACTAATCGGGAAATAAACAGGACATGCTGAGGGTCTTTACTAATCAGGAAATAGACGGTACGCACTGAGGGCGTTTGCTAATCGGGAAATAGAGGGGACACGCTGAGGGTCTCTACTAATCGGGAAATAGACGGGACACGCTGAGGGTCTTTACTAATCGGGAAATAGACGGGACGCGCTGAGGGTCTTTACTAATCGGGAAATAGACGGGACACGCTGAGGGTCTTTACTAATCGGGAAATAGACTGGACACGCTGAGGGTCTTTACTAATCAGGAAATAGACGGGACACGCTGAGGGTCTTTACTAATCAGGAAATAGACGGGACACGCTGAGGGCCTTTACTAATCAGGAAACAAACAGGACACGCTGAGGGCTTTTACTGATCGGGAAATAGATGGGACATTCTGATGGTGGTTACTAATCGGGAAATAGATGGGATATGCTGAGGGCCTTTACTAATAGGGAAATAGGCAGGACATGTTGAGGGCCTTTATTAATCGGGAAATAGATGGGACATTCTGATGGTGTTTACTAATCGGGAAATTAATGGGATATGCTGAGGGCCTTTACTAATCGGGAAATAAACAGGAGACGCTGAGGGCGTTTATTAATCAGGAAATAGACGGGACATGTTGAGGGCCTTTATTAATCGGGAAATAGATGGGACATTCTGCCGGTGTTTACTAATCGGGAAATTGATGGGACACACTGAGGGCCTTTACTAATCGGGAAATAAACAGGAGACGCTGAGGGCGTTTACTAATCGGGAAATAGACGGGACATGCTGAGGGCGTTTACTAATCGGGAAATAGAGGAGACAGGCTGAGGGCCTTTACTAATCGGGAAATAGACGGGACACTCTGAGGGTCTTTACTAATCGGGAAATAGATGGGACATGCTGAGGGCCTTTACTAATCGGGAAATAGATAGGACATGCTGAGGGTCTTTACTAATCGGAAAATAAACAGGACATGCTGAGGGCCTTTACTAATTGGGAAATAGATGGGACACGCTGAGGGTCTTTACTAATCGGGAAATAGACGGGACGCGCTAAGGGCCTTTACTAATCGGGAAATAGACGGGACATGCTGAGGGTCTTTACTAATTGAAAATCAGATGGGACGCACTGAGTTGGGCTCAGGGTGGTCCTCTGATTGTGGTAGCCTCTGCATTTTGAGAACCCTTTTTGGTCCCTTACGCCCATAATTTGCTTTCGAAAAACGCTGGTAAAAATGCATGCTGTTTATTTGCATGTCATGTATCTTTTTTAATGCCTTTTTAGTGTCAGTTTTTGTAAAACATGCATGAATTAAGTTTTTTTCCTATACAGATGGGGGGATGATAAAACACCTGAAAGAAACGCTATTGCCACCACATTCTGCCTGGACACACAAAATGCAGCCCAATTGGAAAAATATAATTTATAGTATTTGCTACCCTCACATCTGTGTCAGGGTGATCCGGCCGCCAGTTCCTGCAGAGAATGCTCTTACAGTAAGAAATCCATAGTCTCACTGCTCTTACTGTAAGGAGTCCATAGTCTCACTGCTCTAACAGTAAAGAATCCATAGTCTCACTGCTCTAACAGTAAAGAATCCATAGTCTCACTGCTCTTACTGTAAGGAGTCCATAGTCTCACTGCTCTAACAGTAAAGAATCCATAGTCTCACTGCTCTAACAGTAAAGAATCCATAGTCTCACTGCTCTTACTGTAAGGAGTCCATAGCCTCACTGCTCTAACAGTGAGGAATCCATAGTCTCACTGCTCTTACTGTAAGGAGTCCATAGTCTCACTGCTCTAACAGTAAAGAATCCATAGTCTTACTGCTCTTACAGTAAGGAGTCCATACTTTTACTGCTCTTACAGTAATGAATCCGTAGTCTCACTGCTCTTACCGTAAAGAATCCTCTTCTATGTTTGTGTACAAACCTCCTTTTCTCCAGACGCAGAGGATGTCCCCTCGTCACGGTCACAGTCCGGGGGATAATTATATGATAGGAGTGATCCCTGTACTGACCCCTGATATATTTATGCATAGTTATTAGATCTCCCCTCTGCTATGTCTGCCTTGTTCACAGGAGCCCAGAACTGTACACAGTCCTCCATGTGTGGTCTGACTAGTGATGTGTAAAGTGGTAGGACTATGTTCTCATCACCGCCATCTATGCACCTTCTGATGCAACACATTTTTATTGGCCTTGGCAGCAGCTGCCTGACACTGGTTTTTGCAGCTTAGCTTGCTGTTCACTAAAATTCCTAGGTCCTTTTCCATGTCAGTGTTACCGAGTGTTTTACCATTTAGTATGTACGGGTGACTTGCATTATTCCTTCCCATGTGCATAACCTTACATTTTGTCAGTGTTAAACCTCATCTGCCACTTCTCTGCCCAAGCCTCCAATCTATCCAGATCCCTCTGTAGTATATATACAGTATACTGTCCTCTGTAGTATATGTACAGTATACTGTCCTCTGTAGTATATATACAGTATACTGTTCTCCGTGGTATATATACAGTATACTGTCCTCTGTAGTATATATACAGTATACTGTCCTCTGTAGTGTGTGTGTATATATATACACAGTATACTGTCCTCCGTGGTATATATACAGTATACTGTCCTCTGTAGTGTATATATACAGTATACTGTCCTGTGTAGTGTATATACAGTATACTGTCCTCTGTAGTGTATATATACAGTATACTGTCCTCTGTAGTATATACACAGTATACTGTCCTGTGTAGTATATATACAGTATACTGTCCTCTGTAGTATATATACAGTATACTGTCCTCTGTAGTGTATATATACAGTATACTGTCCTCTGTAGTGTATATACAGTATACTGTCCTCTGTAGTGTATATATACAGTATACTGTCCTCTGTAGTATATACACAGTATACTGTCCTGTGTAGTATATATACAGTATACTGTCCTCTGTTAGTATATATACAGTATACTGTCCTCTGTAGTGTATATATACAGTATACTGTCCTCTGTAGTGTATATACAGTATACTGTCCTCTGTAGTGTATATACAGTATACTGTCCTCTGTAGTGTATATATACAGTATACTGTCCTCTGTAGTATATACACAGTATACTGTCCTGTGTAGTATATATACAGTATACTGTCCTCTGTAGTATATATACAGTATACTGTCCTCTGTAGTGTATATATATATACACAGTATACTGTCCTCCGTGGTATATACACAGTATACTGTCCTCTGTAGTGTATATATACAGTATACTGTCCTCTGTAGTATATATATAGTATACTGTCCTCTGTAGTGTATATACAGTATACTGTCCTCTGTAGTATATATATATAGTATACTGTCCTCTGTAGTACTTATATATACAGTATACTATCCTCCGCGGTATATATACAGTATACTGTCCTCTGTAGTGTGTATATATATATACACAGTATACTGTCCTCTGTAGTATATATACAGCACACTGTCCTCTGTAGTATATATACAGTATACTGTCCTCTGTAGTATATATACAGTATACTGTCCTCTGTAGTATATATATATATATACAGTATACTGTCCTCTGTAGTATATATACAGTATACTGTCCTCTGTAGTATATATATATAGTATACTGTCCTCTGTAGTATATATATATAGTATACTGTCCTCTGTAGTATATATATATAGTATACTGTCCTCTGTAGTACATATATATACAGTATACTGTCCTCTGTAGTATATATATATACAGTATACTATCCTCCGCGGTATATATACAGTATACTGTCCTCTGTAGTGTGTGTATATATATATATATATATATATATATCAAACGAATGATGAGGCAGCACTTCCAGTATAGGGTGAACGGGTGTGGACCCCAAACTTTATTCAAGCGACGTTTCGGCCTGCTCAATGAGGCCTTTCTCAAGCTAAATAACAGTGCATATGACAGGGTATATATACCCAACAATCAATACAAATCAATTACAATCAGTGATTGGGCGTGACTCCAGTCAAGTCACGTGACCATTAACCATATGAATACATAACATAGGTGTATAACAAACATTCTCATGTTGCAGACATACAAACATTTCATAAGTGTTCATAGTAGTATCAAAACAGATAAATAGAGGTAGATCTCTGTGCTTCAATTATAAACTAGAAATTGTATCCCTCTCTATTCAATACATTATTACCCATAGTGGACACTGTGCAGAAAGTGTTAGGTGCATATGGGGTTAAAAACATCACTAGTTGGTACAGCTGTACCTTATCATAAGTTAAAAGCAAAGGACAGAGCTCACCACACTATGACACTTGGTATCCGCCAGCATTGGCGTCCCCCCGCCGAAGATGCGCATGCGCCGAGCCAGACATCACTGGCCACGCCCCCCGACACAGCGGCGCCCACACGTGACCGCTCCATCGGGGGGCGTGGCGCCGCTGTGTCGGGGGGCGTGGCCAGTGATGTCTGGCTCGGCGCATGCGCATCTTCGGCGGGGGGACGCCAATGCTGGCGGATACCAAGTGTCATAGTGTGGTGAGCTCTGTCCTTTGCTTTTAACTTATGATAAGGTACAGCTGTACCAACTAGTGATGTTTTTAACCCCATATGCACCTAACACTTTCTGCACAGTGTCCACTATGGGTAATAATGTATTGAATAGAGAGGGATACAATTTCTAGTTTATAATTGAAGCACAGAGATCTACCTCTATTTTTCTGTTTTGATACTATTATGAACACTTATGAAATGTTTGTACGTCTGCAACATGAGAATGTTTGTTATACACCTACAGTGGGGGAAATAATTATTTGACCCCTCACTGATTTTGTAAGTTTGTCCAATGACAAAGAAATGAAAAGTCTCAGAACAGTATCATTTCAATGGTAGGTTTATTGTAACAGTGGCAGATAGCACATCAAAAGGAAAATCGAAAAAATAACTTTAATAAAAGATAGCAACTGATTTGCATTTCATTGAGTGAAATAAGTATTTGAACCCCTACCAACCATTAAGAGTTCTGGCTCCCACAGAGTGGTTAGACACTTCTACTCAATTAGTCACCCTCATTAAGGACACCTGTCTTAACTAGTCACCTGTATAAAAGACACCTGTCCACAGAATCAATCAATCAAGCAGACTCCAAACTCTCCAACATGGGAAAGACCAAAGAGCTGTCCAAGGATGTCAGAGACAAAATTGTAGACCTGCACAAGGCTGGAATGGGCTACAAAACCATTAGCAAGAAGCTGGGAGAGAAGGTGACAACTGTTGGTGCGATTGTTCGAAAATGGAAGGAGCACAAAATGACCATCAATCGACCTCGCTCTGGGGCTCCACGCAAGATCTCACCTCGTGGGGTGTCAATGGTTCTGAGAAAGGTGAAAAAGCATCCTAGAACTACACGGGAGGAGTTAGTTAATGACCTCAAATTAGCAGGGACCACAGTCACCAAGAAAACCATTGAAACACATTACACCGCAATGGATTAAAATCCTGCAGGGCTCGCAAGGTCCCCCTGCTCAGGAAGGCACATGTGCAGGCCCGTCTGAAGTTTGCCAATGAACACCTGAATGATTCAGAGAGTGACTGGGAGAAGGTTGCTGTGGTCTGATGAGACCAAAATAGAGCTCTTTGGCATTAACTCAACTCGCTGTGTTTGGAGAAGAAAAATGCTGCCTATGACCCCCAAAACACCGTCCCCACCGTCAAGCATGGGGGTGGAAACATTTTGCTTTGGGGGTGTTTTTCTGCTAAGGGCACAGGACAACTTATTTGCATAAACGGGAAAATGGACGGAGCCATGTATCGTGAAATCCTGAGCGACAACCTCCTTCCCTCTGCCAGGAAACTGAAAATGGGTCGTGGATGGGTGTTCCAGCACGACAATGACCCAAAACATACAGCAAAGGCAACAAAGGAGTGGCTCAAGAAGAAGCACATTAAGGTCATGGAGTGGCCTAGTCAGTCTCCGGACCTTAATCCAATCGAAAACCTATGGAGGGAGCTCAAGCTCAGAGTTGCACAGAGACAGCCTCGAAACCTTAGGGATTTAGAGATGATCTGCAAAGAGGAGTGGACCAACATTCCTCCTAAAATGTGCGCAAACTTGGTCATCAATTACAAGAAACGTTTGACCTCTGTGCTTGCAAACAAGGGTTTTTCCACCAAGTATTAAGTCTTTTTTTGTTAGAGGGTTCAAATACTTATTTCACTCAATGAAATGCAAATCAGTTGCTATCTTTTATTTAAAGTTATTTTTTCGATTTTCCTTTTGATGTGCTATCTGCCACTGTTACAATAAACCTACCATTGAAATGATACTGTTCTGAGACTTTTCATTTCTTTGTCATTGGACAAACTTACAAAATCAGTGAGGGGTCAAATAATTATTTCCCCCACTGTATGTTATGTATTCATATGGTTAATGGTCACGTGACTTGACTGGAGTCACGCCCAATCACTGATTGTAATTGATTTGTATGGATTGTTGGGTATATATACCCTGTCATATGCACTGTTATTTAGCTTGAGAAAGGCCTCATTGAGCAGGCCGAAACGTCGCTTGAATAAAGTTTGGGGTCCACACCCGTTCACCCTATACTGGAAGTGCTGCCTCATCATTCGTTTGATATATATCGTGGAGGAAGAGCCGACCTATGTGGGGACTTTGCACCCGGTACATCACATCTGACTGTGCTGCTGCATTATCTGTTTTTTTTTATTTATTTTTTTTATATATATATATATATATATATATATATATACAGTACAGACCAAAAGTTTGGACACACCTTCTCATTCAAAGAGTTTTCTTTATTTTCATGACTATGAAGGCATCAAAACTATGAATTAACACATGTGGAATTATATACATAACAAATAAGTGTGAAACAACTGAAAATATGTCATATTCTAGGTTCTTCAAAGTAGCCACCTTTTGCTTTGATTACTGCTTTGCACACTCTTGGCATTCTCTTGATGAGCTTCAAGAGGTAGTCCCCTGAAATGGTCTTCCAACAGTCTTGAAGGAGTTCCCAGAGATGCTTAGCACTTGTTGGCCCTTTTGCCTTCACTCTGCGGTCCAGCTCACCCCAAACCATCTCGATTGGGTTCAGGTCCGGTGACTGTGGAGGCCAGGTCATCTGGTGCAGCACCCCATCACTCTCCTTCATGGTCAAATAGCCCTTACTTTTAACGTTTTCCCAATTTTTCGGCTGACTGACTGACCTTCATTTCTTAAAGTAATGATGGCCACTCATTTTTCTTTACTTAGCTGCTTTTTTCTTGCCATAATACAAATTCTAACAGTCTATTAAGTAGGACTATCAGCTGTGTATCCACCTGACTTCTCCTCAACGCAACTGATGGTCCCAACCCCATTTATAAGGCAAGAAATCCCACTTATTAAACCTGACAGGGCACACCTGTGAAGTGAAGACAATTTCAGGGGACTACCTCTTGAAGCTCATCAAGAGAATGCCAAGAGTGTGCAAAGCAGTAATAAAAGCAAAAGGTGTCTACTTTGAAGAACCTAGAATATGACATATTTTCAGTTGTTTCACACTTGTTTGTTATGTATATAATTCCACATGTGTTAATTCATAGTTTTGATGCCTTCATAGTCATGAAAATAAAGAAAACTCTTTGAATGGGAAGGTGTGTCCAAACTTTTGGTCTGTACTGTATATACAAACCGGATTTCAAAAAAGTTGGGACACTAAACAAATTGTGAATAAAAACTGAATGCAATGATGTGGAGATGGCAAATGTCAATATTTTATTTGTAATAGAACGTAGATGACAGATCAAATGCTTAATCCGAGTAAATGTATCATTTTAAAGGAAAAATACGTTGATTCAAATTTTCACTGTGTCAACAAATCCCCAAAAAGTTGGGACAAGTAGCAATAAGAGGCTGGAAAAAGTAAATTTGAGCATAACGAAGAGCTGGAAGACCAATTAACACTAATTAGGTCAATTGGCAACATGATTGGGTATAAAAAGAGCTTCTCAGAGTGGCAGTGTCTCTCAGAAGCCAAGATGGGTAGAGGATCACCAATTCCCACAATGTTGCGCAGAAAGATAGTGGAGCAATATCAGAAAGGTGTTACCCAGCGAAACATTGCAAAGACTTTGCATCTATCATCATCAACTGTGCATAACATCATCCGAAGATTCAGAGAATCTGGAACAATCTCTGTGCGTAAGGGTCAAGGCGGTAAAACCATACTGGATGCCCGTGATCTCCGGGCCCTTAAACGACACTGCACCACAAACAGGAATGCTACTGTAAAGGAAATCACAGAATGGGCTCAGGAATACTTCCAGAAACCATTCTCAGTGAACACAATCCACCGTGCCATCCGCCGTTGCCAGCTGAAACTCTACAGTGCAAAGAAGAAGCCATTTCTAAGCAAGATCCACAAGCTCAGGCGTTTTCACTGGGCCAGGGATCATTTAAAATGGAGTGTGGCAAAATGGAAGACTGTTCTGTGGTCAGACGAGTCACGATTCGAAGTTCTTTTTGGAAATCTGGGACGCCATGTCATCCGGACCAAAGAGGACAAGGACAACCCAAGTTGTTATCAACGCTCAGTTCAGAAGCCTGCATCTCTGCTGGTATGGGGTTGCATGAGTGCGTGTGGCATGGGCAGCTTGCATGTCTGGAAAGGCACCATCAATGCAGAAAAATAGATTCAGGTTCTAGAACAACATCTGCTCCCATCCAGACGTCATCTCTTTCAGGGAAGACCCTGCATTTTTCAACAAGATAATGCCAGACCACATTCTGCATCAATCACAACATCATGGCTGCGTAGGAGAAGGATCCGGGTACTGAAATGGCCAGTCTGCAGTCCAGATCTTTCACCTATAGAGAACATTTGGCGCATCAGAAAGAGGAAGGTGCAACAAAGAAGGCCCAAGACGATTGAACAGTTAGAGGCCTGTATTAGACAAGAATGGGAGAGCATTCCTATTTCTAAACTTGAGAAACTGGTCTCCTCGGTCCCCAGACGTCTGTTGAGTGTTGTAAGAAGAAGGGGAGATGCCACACAGTGGGGAAAATGGCCTTGTCCCAACTTTTTGGGGATTTGTTGACACCATGAAATTCTGATTCAACATATTTTTCCCTTAAAATGGTACATTTTCTCAGTTTAAACTTTTGTTAAGTGATTTATGTTCTATTCTGAATAAAATATTAGAAGTTGGCACCTCCACATCATTGCATTCAGTTTTTATTCACGATTTGTATAGTGTCCCAACTTTTTTGGAATCCGGTTTGTGTGTGTATATATATATATATATATATATATATATATATATATACACAGTATACTGTCCTCCGTGGTATATATATATATACAGTATACTATCCTCTGGTGTGTGTGTGTGTATAAGTATGTGTGTATATAATATACACACACAGTATACTGTGCTCTGTAGTATATATATACAGTATACTATCCTCTGTGGTATATATACAGTATACTGTCCTCTGTAGTGTGTGTATATATATATATATATATATATATATATATACACTACAGACCAAAAGTTTGGACACACCTTCTCATTCAAAGAGTTTTCTTTATTTTCATGACTATGAAGGCATCAAAACTATGAATTAACACATATGGAATTATATACATAACAAACAAGTGTGAAACAACTGAAAATATGTCATATTCTAGGTTCTTCAAAGTAGCCACCTTTTGCTTTGATTACTGCTTTGCACACTCTTGGCATTCTCTTGAAAATAAAGAAAACTCTTTGAATGAGAAGGTGTGTCCAAACTTTTGGTCTGTACTGTATAACTGTATATATGTGTGTATATATATATATATATATATATATATATATTTATATATACAGTATACTGCCCTCTGTAGTGTATATATATACAGTATACTGCCCTCTGTAGTGTATATATATACAGTATACTTCCCACTGTAGTATATATATATATATATATTATACTGTCCTCTGTAGTATATAGAGTATACTGTCCTCTGTAGTATATATGCACAGTATACTGTCCTCTGTAGTATATAGAGTATACTCTCCCCTATAGTATATATACAGTATACTGTCCCCTGTAGTGTATATATACAGTATACTGTCCTCTGTAGTATATATACAGTACACTGTCCTCTGTAGTATATATATACAGTATACTGTCCCCTGTAGTATTCAAACAGTATACTGTCCTCTGTAGTGTATATACAGTATACTGTCCTCTGTAGTATATATACGGTATACTGTCTTCTGTAGTATATATACAGTATACTGTCCTCTGTAGTATATATACAGTATACTGACCTCTAGTGTATATATACAGTATACTGTCCTCGTATATATATACAGTATACTGTCCTCTGTAGTATATATATACACAGTGTACTGTCCTATGTAGTATATATACAGTATACTGTCCTCTGTAGTATATATACAGTATACTGTCTTCTGTAGCAGTATACTGTCCTCTGTAGTGTATATACAGTATACTGTCCTCTGTAGTGTATATATTTACAGTATACTGTCCTCTGTAGTATGTATACAGTATACTGACCTCTAGTGTATATATACAGTATACTGTCCTCTGTAGTATATATATACAGTATACTGTCCTCTGTAGTATATATATACACAGTGTACTGTCCTATGTAGTATATATACAGTATACTGTCCTCTGTAGTATATATACAGTATACTGTCTTCTGTAGTATGTATACTGTCCTCTGTAGTATATATACAGTATACTGTCCTCTGTAGTATATATACAGTATACTGTCCTCTGTAGTATATATACAGTATACTGTCTTCTGTAGTATGTATACTGTCCTCTGTAGTATATATACAGTATACTGTCCTCTGTAGTATATATACAGTATACTGTCCTCTATAGTATATATACAGTATACTGCCCTCTGTAGTATATATACACAGTATACTGTCCTCTGTAGTATATATACAGTATACTGTCCTATGTAGTATATATACAGTATACTGTCCTCTGTAGTATATATACAGTATACTGTCTTCTGTAGTATGTATACTGTCCTCTGTAGTATATATACAGTATACTGTCCTCTGTAGTATATATACAGTATACTGTCCTCTATAGTATATATACAGTATACTGCCCTCTGTAGTATATATACACAGTATACTGTCCCCTGTAGTGTGTATATATAGTATACTGCCCTTTGTAGTATATATACAGTAAACTGTCCTCTGTAGTTTATATACAGTATACTGTCCTCTGTAGTATATATACAGTATACTGTCCCCTGTAGTGTGTATATATAGTATACTGCCCTTTGTAGTATATATACAGTAAACTGTCCTCTGTAGTTTATATACAGTATACTGTCCTCTGTAGTGTATATACAGTATACTGTCTTCTGTAGTATGTATACTGTCCTCTGTAGTATATATACAGTATACTGTCCTCTGTAGTGTATATATAGTATACTGTCCTCTGTAGTGTATATATACAGTATACTGTCCTCTGTAGTGTGTGTGTGTGTGTATATATATATATATATATATATATATACAGTATACTGTCCTCTGTAGTATATACACAGTATACTGTCCTCTGTAGTATATATACAGTATACTGTCCTCTGTAGTATATATACAGTATACTGTCCTCTTCAGTGTTAATTACTTTACACAGTTTAGTGTCATCTGCAAAAATTGATACTTTACTATGCAAGCCTTCTACAAGATCATTAATAAATATATTGAATAGAATAGGGCCCAATACTGACCACTGAGGTACCCCACTAGTGACAGTGATCCCTCCAATACTGACCCCTGTGGTACCCCACTAGTGACAGTGATCCCTCCAATACTGACCTCTGTGGTACCCCACTAGTGACAGTGACCCTGTGGTACCCCACTAGTGACACTGACCCCTCCAATACTGACCCCAGTGGTACCCCACTAGTGAGTGACCCCTCTAATACTGACCCCTGTGGTACCCCACTAGTGACAGTGACCCAATCTGAGTATGTACCGTTAATAACCACCCTCTGTTTTCTATCACTCAGCCAGTTACTTACCCACATTCAGACGTTTTCTCCCAGTCCGAGCATTCTCATTTTATATACTAACCTTTTATGCGGTACAGTGTCAAATGCTTTGGAGAAGTCCAGATATACGACATCCATTGATTCGCCGCGGTCAAGTCTAGAACTTACCTCCTCATAGAAACTGATTAAATTAGTTTGACATGACCAATCCCTCATGAAGCCATGCTGATATGGCGTTATTTGCTTATTTTCATTGAGGTACTCCAAGATAGCATCTCTTAGAAAACCTTCAAACAGTTTACCCACGACAGATGTTACACTTACCAGCCTATAGTTTATTTTTGAATATTGGCACTACATTTTCTATGCGCCAATCCTGTGGGACATTCCCTGTCAGTATAGAGTCCGCAAATATCAGAAATAAGGGTCTGGCTATGACATTACTTACTTCTCTTAGTATACGGGGGTGTACGCCATCTGGTCCCCGTGATTTGTCTATTTTAATCTTTTTAAGACGCCGCTGTACTTCTTCCTGGGTCAGACTGGGCACTTTTAATGGGGAATTTACATTCTGCATTTCATCTGACAGTTTATTGTCCTCAGTGAATATAGTGGAGTAACAGAAATTTTCTGTACAATATTTTTTTTACTGTGTCCCCCATTCTGTTACACTCACTTTTACATAGAGAATGTATAGTTCCAGGTTGTCAGGGGCAGAGCTGCCTCTGTGGTTTATGCTATTGTGTTTTGTCTTGATTTATTTTATACATTGCACCCTATCTGGTCATTTCAACTATTTTAACCTTGCTGTTTCCCCCTGTATTTGGGGCTAGTGTACAGATTATACACCCTGGACAGTAAAGCTGATCTGGGAGTGCTAAGACCCAGAATCTCCTCTAGCCCTGAGAGATCCTGTGGATTGGAGCAATATGGCGCTGATGGAGCTTTATACACCACACTCATTGGTTACGAGGTATCCAGCCTTCTCTTTATAGGATTTCCGCATAGCCACAGACCCCCAGCAGAATTATACCGTATGCACGTCTAAGGACCTTGGGAAGTGTCTTCTTCAGTCTCATCACACATCTCACACCCGGCCAGAGCTCTCTCAGACCCAATTAAATTGTGTTACCCTAAACCTTTCCGATACCACCTCATACCATTGTGTGTGGGATGATTAAAAGTGGGGGTATTTACAGGTAGATGTCAAAAGAATTAACTTTTTGGGGAATACATGGTTCTATCATATAGATCCTAGGTTTTTAGCCTACAGTAAGTTTACTTGGCACATACACACCATTGGGGTCATTTATTAAGACCAGCGTTGTAGACACTTGTCTTAATCCCCCTGCGCCTAGGTTATGTAGAGGTGCCGGCCGTACAATAGCCATAAATCTACACCAGCTCCCTTGCTGGCATAGATTTAGATCATTTTCTACACCAAAAACTGTAGAGGTCCAAGAATAATTGTCTCCAGTGTATGTTAGAGGTAAGAAAGGGTAGTCACCGATTTTGGTAGGGATAAGAACATAGTTGTCACCGATATATTAGAGGTAAGAACATAGAGAGTAGTCACCAATATGATAGAGGTAAGCACTGATAGAGGTAGTCACTGATATGGTAGAGGAAATAATATAGAGGGTAGTCACTGATCTGGTAGAGGTAAGACTGTAAAAGGTGGTTTTCGATATGGTAGAAGTAAGAACGTAAAGTATAGTTACTGATATGGTAGAGGTAAGAACGTAGAGTATAATCACTGATATGGTAGAGGTAAGATTGTAGAGGGTAGTTAGTGATATGGTAGAGATAAGAATGTAGAGGATAGTCTCCAGTGTTGTAGAGGTAAGAATTTAGAGGGTAGTCAATGATATGGTAGATGTAAGAATGTATAGGACAGTCACCACTTTGGTAGAGGTAAGAACATAGAAGGGAGTCACAGGTATGGTAAAGGTAAGCATGTAGAGGATAGTTATTGATATGGTAGAGGTTAGCACACAGAGGGCCATAAACAATATGGTAGAGGTAAGAACTTAGAGGGTAGTCAATGATATCGTAGAGGTAAGAACTTAGAGGGTAGTCAATGATATGGTAAAGTTAAGAGCCTAGAGGGTAGTCACTGACACAGCAGAAGCAAGAACCTAGAGCAGTGATGGCAAACCTTTTAGAGACCAAGTGCACAAACTGCAACCCAAAGTCCACTTATTTATCACAAAGTGCCAAATGGCAATTTAACCTGAATACTACATACAGTCCAATACAGTAAATCTTCCATGTTTTTTATCATCTAGCTATAATAGCCTGCCTATATTTAATGCTCTGCTTGTGGCGTTCATCGTGTGCCTTGTGCTAATGAAGAGCAGGAAAAGTCTAAGGCATATTGGCATACCATAGACTTTTTCCAGGGTGCGGGTGCCCACAGAGAGGGCTCTGAGTGCCACCTCTGGCACCTGTGCCATATGTTCGCCACCACTGACCTAGAGGGTAGTCACTGATGCGGTAAAGTTAAGAACCTAGAGGGTAGTCACTGACACAGCAGAAGCAAGAACCTAGAGGGTAGTCACTGATATGATTGAAGTAAGAACATAGAGAATATTAACTGATATGGTAGAGGTACAGTAAGAACGTAGAGGGTAGCAACCAGTATGGTACATAATCATACAGATTATCGGGAATGACCGTTCCTGTGAATGCTTGTTCCCAATAATATGGCCATCTAAATTATATTACCTCGTTCATCGGGTGATCCTGTCATTTGTGCAGACACCACCACTCATCGTTTCTGGGCAGAGATAAGAACGTAGCAGTGGTTCAGTCGGCTTCACCATCCTCCGATAGCCGGTCGGAAGGTTCTAGTGCTTTTTTTTCTCAATCATCAGAACTTCTTTTCCTTCAGGTGTTAGTGAATATGTACAGTACAGAGAAGGGTCCTGGTCCAGGTTCACCCCCGAAGATAGAGCCAACCTCAGCTTTGGACCACGGGGCTGACCTTCCTTATTGACTCCCTTATCCCTTTAAGTGACTTTGCAGTTTGTTTTTGTATTTTGGATATATTTTTGGCCTCTGATGTCTGGGGGAATTCGTTCATCTTTGTCTCGCTGACCGATGTGCTTCAGAATGTTTGATTTTGCACAAGGATTCATTAAATTAGTTTATAATGAAAAATGACCAAATATTAAACTAAAAATAGGCCCCAGTGGTCAACGGGTCTTTTTGTTGGTTGTTTTTAGACGCGGCTCAGGGAGGGATACGTCAGATGAATTAGCTTTTATACACATGATGTATTGTGCCACTGACATACAGAGGGGAGCTGGACGACACGGCGCGCCGGCAGGGTAGTATTTCCGCTACATGAAGGAGATTTGTAACATTGTATATGTCTATGGCTTTATGTGGGCACTGTATAACACTCTTATATGGGCACTGTATAACACTCTTATATGGGCACTGTATAACACTCTTATATGGGCACTGTATAACACTCTTATATGGGTACTGTATACCCCTCTTATATGGGCACTGTATAACACTCTTATATGGGTACTGTATACCCCTCTTATATGGGCACTGTATGACACTATTGTTTGGGCACTGTATGACACTATTGTATGGGCACTGTATGACACTCTTATATGGGCACTGTATAACACTCTTATATGGGTACTGTATAGCACTCTTATATGGGCACTGTATAACACTCTTATATGGGCACTGTATAACACTATTGTATGGGCACTGTATGACACTATTGTATGGGCACTGTATGACACTATTGTATGGGCACTGTATGACACTATTGTATGGGCACTGTATGACACTATTGTATGGGCACTGTATGACACTATTGTATGGGCACTGTATAACACTATTGTATGGGCACTGTATAACACTATTGTATGGGCACTGTATGACACTATTGTATGGGCACTGTATGACACTCTTATATGGGCACTGTATAACACTCTTATATGGGCACTGTATAACACTCTTATATGGGCACTGTATAACACTCTTATATGGGCAATGTATAGCACTCTTATATGGGCACTGTATGACACTATTGTATGGGCACTGTATAACACTATTGTATGGGCACTGTATGACACTATTGTATGGGCACTGCATGACACTATTGTATGGGCACTGTATAACACTATTGTATGGGCACTGTATGACACTATTGTATGGGCACTGCATGACACTATTGTATGGGCACTGTATAACACTATTGTATGGGCACTGTATGACACTATTGTATGGGCACTGTATAACACTATTGTATGGGCACTGTATGACACTATTGTATGGGCACTGCATGACACTATTGTATGGGCACTGTATAACACTATTGTATGGGCACTGTATGACACTATTGTATGGGCACTGTATGACACTCTTATATGGGCACTGTATAACACTCTTATATGGGCACTGTATAACACTCTTATATGGGCACTGTATAGCACTCTTATATGGGCACTGTATGACACTATTGTATGGGCACTGTATAACACTATTGTATGGGCACTGTATGACACTATTGTATGGGCACTGTATGACAGGGCTGTTATGACACTATTATGTGGGCACAGGTGTGTGGTCACGCTTATCTATGCCCTGTATGACACTATTTTGTGGGCACTCTATGACACTGTCATGTGGTCACAGTATGTCAATATTTTTTAGGCATTGTATAACACTGTTATATGGGCACTGTGACACTATTATGTGGGCACTGTAGGACACAATTATATGCCACGGTATGACACTATTATGTGGGCACTGTTTGACATTATTATGTGGGCACTTTCATGTGTTCGCTGTGTAGCACTATTATTCAGAAACTGCATATCCCTGTTATGTAGGCAGTGTATGGCACTATGAAGTCGGCTCTATATGGCACTGTGTGCTACAGATACTGATGTGCTGTACTGTAGATACTTTATGGTACTGTTATATGTGTACAGTATGACAGTACTATTGTATTTAGATACTGCATTTTTCCATAATGTTGGCATTGTTTGATGCTGTTATGAAGACACTGGATGGCACTACATATAATATGTATGATCTTGTATGCAGCAGAATTGCAGTGGGCCCCCGTCTATCCTACCTAAATGTGTACCCTGATTGCCACAACCCTCAAACCCAGTTTGCTTGGTAGTGACTCGGCACTGACAGAATTGTACTGTTTTATGTTTTGTCTAAAGGATGACACTAATAATTGGCCACTATTATCACAATATCATTTATTCAAACAAAAATTGGTGTTTCTACCATCGGGGTCTCCACAGACGGCTTCTCCAGGGGTGACTATGCATAACTCTACATGGGATTCAATATCATTGATAAGGATGAGTGATGAGGACTGATGATTTGTTACTTTGTATCCAGCGGACTCTCGCATCCTGGGCTTGTCCACGTGGAGTCTTCTTTACCATTGCTCCACACGTTCCTGTAGTGGCCCAGAGGGACGTTCCTATTGATAGCCTGTTTGCCGCCATTGTATTGGTTTACACCACCACCAGCAAAGTGCTTTTGTTATAAGCAAAAACTGTTATTACATGTAATGTGCCTGGTTGTCCAGCAGGTGGCAGTTTACCTGGCAGAGATATTTAGTAAGAATAGAACTTACTATTCCACCCCCCCCCCCCCCACTTTTGGGCAGAAGTGGGCTTGTCCCGCTTCCTACCAAGGGAGGGGTTTTATGGAGTTGAGGGGAAAGTTGAGAGTTGGAGCGAGAGAGTGAAGCAGCACGGTGTGGCGAGGGAGTGTTTTCCCCTGACTGCTGCAGGAGCTTCAGGAAAGTAGCTCAGAGAGCAGCCCACTGCAGATATATAAGAGGATTTAGCACCTCTGAGAGGGAAAATGGAGCCAAAGGCACACTACACAGCACAGCGGGTCACACGATACCTCACTGTCACAAGAAACAGTAACTGAAGCTGATAGGAACCAGACTGAAGCCAGAGATTAGCACAGCAGCCGAGATAAAGCAATGTATTCTAATTCAGCTGTCAGTTAACCCTTAGCCTGCTGGAGCCAAGAGAAAGGTCAAGTATTGTTAGGATGACACAAGTTTATTGCAAGTTTATTCAAGTAAAAACCATTAAACTTCACAAAGTCTGGACCCTACTTAATCCACCAACTACAACGCCTTTGTTGCTGTGGAGCCTAACGCCGGGGAGTGACAGTATCCAGGTAGGAGCACCGTGACACAAACTATTAGGGCCATAGCATACCACTCGGCATTCCTAAATGCTGGGACCCAATCGCCCCGGGGGGCTGCCCATTCCATTTCTAGTTTTTCATTTCACGATGGTGTCAGATCTGTGTCACATTTTACGGAGTCAAGAAAATGTTTTCAGCATCCTGTAAGAGGCTGAGGTCCTGGTAATCACAGAGGAAAACTCAGGAGATCAGAACTGTAGGCTGTGATGCAGGAAGCAGTGGATTTATACATTCTGTGCATTGTTATAATGTAACACCATCTGGAGGCACAATAACGACTAATGACTTTCTCTAATATTGTAAGTGTCCAGATTGTTCTATATCAACCCAAGGACCACCCTTCTTGGTTGACTTATTCACTTCCAGGCATTTGAGGACATTGGTCCAGCAAAGCTGGGGAGAGGGGGTCAAAACTTCTTTTAATATTTTTGGCTTATTTCCTTTCATTTTGTATCAGTTCAACTTTGTTTTCTATCTTTATAGCTCCCAAGTCTGAACCGAAGAAGAAAGAAGTATCTACTGTTTCCGGGAAAGTAGATGCTGAAGATGCCAAGAAGGAAAATGCAAAAGGAGGCAAGAAAAAGGAAGGAGAGAAAGGCAAAGAAGATGGGAAGGCCGAAGGGAAAGATGGCAAGAGTAAAGGAGTAGGAAAGGAGGAGAAAGATGGAAAGAAGGAAGGTGAAAAGGGAGGTTCTGATAAAAAGAGTGGCAAAGACTCTGCGGGTGGTGCTAAAGCTGGTGGCAAAGGAGAGGGTGATGCCAAAGGTGGTGGCAAGGGTGGAGGTGACGCCAAAGGTGGTGGCAAGGGTGGAGGTGACGCCAAGGGTGGTGGCAAGGGTGGAGGTGACGCCAAGGGTGGTGGCAAGAGTGGAGGTGACGCCAAAGGTGGTGGCAAGAGTGGAGGTGACGCCAAAGGTGGTGGCAAGAGTGGAGGTGACGCCAAAGGTGGTGGCAAGAGTGGAGGTGACTCCAAAGGTGGTGGCAAGAGTGGAGAATCTAAGAAACCACCAGCAAAAAAATAATGACTAGGACAATGGATGCTGAACTATGCTGCCAACCAGACGTCTGGACTCATGGATGGTCTCCACTTAAGTATTTGTTTAACTAGATCACGTGTCAAACTCAAGACCCGCAGGCCGAATCCGACCCGCTTTGTCATTTTATGTGGCTCTCTGAAGGTTGTGGAAAGACAGGAAATTCTCTAACCCAGCGGTGGGCAACGTCTGGGCTATGCTGGCACCAGCTGTGCATGAAATCACAATGGCACAAAGAGACGGGAAGAAAGAGCGGGAGCTGCCTGCCCTCTGCTTGGCTAAGTGACGTGCCTGCCCTGTCTGCGGCTCCTGCCTTCTATATCTCTGGCAGCACGGTCTAACGTCTGTGGAAGTGGACTAGATAAATACAGGTAGAAGAGTCTGATCAGTCTGCCCCCCAGAAATGGGAACAACTGGGATCCATCGGACGGCACCAAACATCAGATCTGTAATCAGTTATCACTGTGCTATCTGAGGTGTTACATGGGACTGCAGGTGACATCTACTACATTATCTGTACTCAGATACTGTACTGCATGTAATAGCAGCAATCTCCTCCGCTAATGAGCAGGAGATTGCCAGGAGGAAATGCTTCCCTTCCGAGAATTGTCTGCCACATCGGGCTGTGTAATACAGCCTTTATCACTATGTTATCCATGGTGTTACATAGGACTGCAGGTAAAATATCTACTACATTATCTGTACTCGGTTATTACTGTGTTATCTGTGGTGTTACATAGGACTGCAGGTGACATCTACTACATTATCTGCACTCAGTTATCACTGTGTTATCTGTGATGTTACATAGGACTGCAGGTGACATCTACTACATTATCTGCACTCAGTTATCACTGTGTTATCTGTGATGTTACATAGGACTGCAGGTGACATCTACTACATTATCTGCACTCAGTTATCACTGTGTTATCTGTGATGTTACATAGGACTGCAGGTGACATCTACTACATTATCTGCACTCAGTTATCACTGTGTTATCTGTAGTGTTACATAGGACTGCACTGCAGATTCTGGTGCTTGGGTTCCAACAGACAAACTCTTGAACTATAATGCGGACATGGCGCTCGGGGAAAGTTTTACTGATGGTTTACATAATAACTTTGTTATTTGGCCAAAGACTGAAATGTTTTTATGAATGAACTATGAAGATGAAGGGAAGAAACTCAGACTTTTTGAACTTGGATTATTTATGACATGGGCACTAGGAATGAGCGAATTGACTTCGGATAAAACATCATTTGAATACTGTACTGAACGAGCGCTCTGTACAGTATTAGAATGTATTGGCTCAGATGAGCCAAAAGTTATTACTTTGCGAAGTCTCGCGAGACTTCGGGTAATAACTTCAAAAATGAATTTCTACTGTTAAAAATCTTTTCTCGAACTCGGGTTTGGTTCCAAGTGGATAATTAGTTTATGGTTTTCTATCCAAAAAGAATTGCAGAAGGTGGAAAGTTCTCCTAGAAATCCAGAATAAAGATCTAGATTCACTCACTATTCTGCTGGTGCAGTCACTGTGTACATACATTACTTATCCTGTACTGATCCTGAGTTACATCCTGTATTATACTCCAGAGCTGCACTCACTATTCTGCTGGTGCAGTCACTGTGTACATACATTACTTATCCTGTACTGATCCTGAATTACATCCTGTATTATACTCCAGAGCTGCACTCACTATTCTGCTGGTGCAGTCACTGTGTACATACATTACTTATCCTGTACTGATCCTGGGTTACATCCTGTATTATACTCCAGAGCTGCACTCACTATTCTGCTGGTGGAGTCACTGTGTACATACATTACTTATCCTGTACTGATCCTGGGTTACATCCTGTATTATACTCCAGAGCTGCACTCACTATTCTGCTGGTGCAGTCACTGTGTACATACATTACTTATCCTGTACTGATCCTGAGTTACATCCTGTATTATACTCCAGAGCTGCACTCACTATTCTGCTGGTGCAGTCACTGTGTACATACATTACTTATCCTGTACTGATCCTGAGTTACATCCTGTATTATACTCCAGAGCTGCACTCACTATTCTGCTGGTGGAGTCACTGTGTACATACATTACTTATCCTGTACTGATCCTGAGTTACATCCTGTATTATACTCCAGAGCTGCACTCACTATTCTGCTGGTACAGTCACTGTGTACATACATTACTTATCCTGTACTGATCCTGAGTTACATCCTGTATTATACTCCAGAGCTGCACTCTCTATTCTGCTGGTGCAGTCACTGTGTACATACATTACTTATCCTGTACTGATCCTGAGTTACATCCTGTATTATACTCCAGAGCTGCACTCACTATTCTGCTGGTGCAGTCACTGTGTACATACATTACTTATGCTGTACTGATCCTGAATTACATCCTGTATTATACTCCAGAGCTGCACTCACTATTCTGCTGGTGCAGTCACTGTGTACATACATTACTTATCCTGTACTGATCCTGAATTACATCCTGTATTATACTCCAGAGCTGCACTCACTATTCTGCTGGTGCAGTCACTGTGTACATACATTACTTATCCTGTACTGATCCTGGGTTACATCCTGTATTATACTCCAGAGCTGCACTCACTATTCTGCTGGTGGAGTCACTGTGTACATACATTACTTATCCTGTACTGATCCTGGGTTACATCCTGTATTATACTCCAGAGCTGCACTCACTATTCTGCTGGTGCAGTCACTGTGTACATACATTACTTATCCTGTACTGATCCTGAGTTACATCCTGTATTATACTCCAGAGCTGCACTCACTATTCTGCTGGTGCAGTCACTGTGTACATACATTACTTATCCTGTACTGATCCTGAGTTACATCCTGTATTATACTCCAGAGCTGCACTCACTATTCTGCTGGTGGAGTCACTGTGTACATACATTACTTATCCTGTACTGATCCTGAGTTACATCCTGTATTATACTCCAGAGCTGCACTCACTATTCTGCTGGTACAGTCACTGTGTACATACATTACTTATCCTGTACTGATCCTGAGTTACATCCTGTATTATACTCCAGAGCTGCACTCTCTATTCTGCTGGTGCAGTCACTGTGTACATACATTACTTATCCTGTACTGATCCTGAGTTACATCCTGTATTATACTCCAGAGCTGCACTCACTATTCTGCTGGTGCAGTCACTGTGTACATACATTACTTATCCTGTACTGATCCTGAGTTACCTCCTGTACTATACTCCAGAGCTGCACTCACTATTCTGCTGGTGCAGTCACTGTGTACATACATTACTTATCCTGTACTGACCCTGAGTTACATCCTGTATTATACCCCAGAGCTGCACTCACTATTCTGCTGCTGGAGTCACTGTGTACATACATTACTTATCCTCTACTGATCCAGAGTTACATCCTGTATTATACTCAAGAGCTGCACTTACTATTCTGCTGGTGCAGTCACTGTGTACATACATTACTTATCCTGTACTGATCCTGAGTTACATCCTGTATTATACTCCAGAGCTGCACTCACTATTCTGCTGGTGCAGTCACTGTGTACATACATTACTTATCCTGTACTGATCCTGAATTACATCCTGTATCATACTCCAGAGCTGCACTCACTATTCTGCTGGTGCAGTCACTGTGTACATACATTACTTATCCTGTACTGATCCTGAGTTACATCCTGTATTATACTCCAGAGCTGCACTCACTATTCTGCTGGTGCAGTCACTGTGTACATACATTACTTATCCTGTACTGATCCTGAGTTACATCCTGTATTATACTCCAGAGCTGCACTCACTATTCTGCTGGTGCAGTCACTGTGTACATACATTACTTATCCTGCACTGATCCTGAGTTACATCCTGTATTATACTCCAGAGCTGCACTCACTATTCTGCTGGTGCAGTCACTGTGTACATACATTACTTATCCTGCACTGATCCTGAGTTACATCCTGTATTATACTCCAGAGCTGCACTCACTACAGGGAGTGCAGAATTATTAGGCAAGTTGTATTTTTGAGGATTAATTTTATTATTGAACAACAACCATGTTCTCAATGAACCCAAAAAACTCATTAATATCAAAGCTGAATATTTTTGGAAGTAGTTTTTAGTTTGTTTTTAGTTTTAGCTATTTTAGGGGGATATCTGTGTGTGCAGGTGACTATTGCTGTGCATAATTATTAGGCAAATTAACAAAAAACAAATATATACCCATTTCAATTTTTTTTTTTTACCAGTGAAACCAATATAACATCTCAACATTCACAAATATACATTTCTGACATTCAAAAACAAAACAAAAACAAATCAGTGACCAATATAGCCACCTTTCTTTGCAAGGACACTCAAAAGCCTGCCATCCATGGATTCTGTCAGTGTTTTGATCTGTTCACCATCAACATTGCGTGCAGCAGCAACCACAGCCTCCCAGACACTGTTCAGAGAGGTGTACTGTTTTCCCTCCTTGTAAATCTCACATTTGATGATGGACCACAGGTTCTCAATGGGGTTCAGATCAGGTGAACAAGGAGGCCATGTCATTAGATTTTCTTCTTTTATACCCTTTCTTGCCAGCCACGCTGTGGAGTACTTGGACGCGTGTGATGGAGCATTGTCCTGCATGAAAATCATGTTTTTCTTGAAGGATGTAGACTTCTTCCTGTACCACTGCTTGAAGAAGGTGTCTTCCAGAAACTGGCAGTAGGACTGGGAGTTGAGCTTGACTCCATCCTCAACCCGAAAAGGCCCCACAAGCTCATCTTTGATGATACCAGCCCAAACCAGTACTCCACCTCCACCTTGCTGGCGTCTGAGTCGGACTGGAGCTCTCTGCCCTTTACCAATCCAGCCACGGGCCCATCCATCTGGCCCATCAAGACTCACTCTCATTTCATCAGTTCATAAAACCTTAGAAAAATCAGTCTTGGGATATTTCTTGGCCCAGTCTTGACGTTTCAGCTTGTGTGTCTTGTTCAGTGGTGGTCGTCTTTCAGCCTTTCTTACCTTGGCCATGTCTCTGAGTATTGCACACCTTGTGCTTTTGGGCACTCCAGTGATGTTGCAGCTCTGAAATATGGCCAAACTGGTGGCAAGTGGCATCTTGGCAGCTGCACGCTTGACTTTTCTCAGTTCATGGGCAGTTATTTTGCGCCTTGGTTTTTCCACACGCTTCTTGCGACCCTGTTGACTATTTTGAATGAAACGCTTGATTGTTCGATGATCACGCTTCAGAAGCTTTGCAATTTTAAGAGTGCTGCATCCCTCTGCAAGATATCTCACTATTTTTGACTTTTCTGAGCCTGTCAAGTCCTTCTTTTGACCCATTTTGCCAAAGGAAAGGAAGTTGCCTAATAATTATGCACACCTAATATAGGGTGTTGATGTCATTAGACCACACCCCTTCTCATTACAGAGATGCACATCACCTAATATGCTTAATTGGTAGTAGGCTTTCGAGCCTATACAGCTTGGAGTAAGACAACATGCATAAAGAGGATGATGTGGTCAAAATACTCATTTGCCTAATAATTCTGCACGCAGTGTATTCTGCTGGTGCAGTCACTGTGTACATACATTTCTTATCCTGTACTGATCCTGAGTTACATCCTGTATTATACTCCAGAGCTGCACTCACTATTCTGCTGGTGGAGTCACTGTGTACATACATTACTTATCCTGTACTGATCCTGAGTTACATCCTGTATTATACTCCAGAGCTGCACTCACTATTCTGCTGGTGCAGTCACTGTGTACATACATTACATTACTTATCCTGTACTGATCCTGAGTTACACCTTATATTATACTCCAGAGCTGCACTCACTATTCTGCTGGTGCAGTCACTGTGTACATACATTACTTATCCTGTACTGATCCTGAGTTACATCCTATATTATACTCCAGAGCTGCACTCACTATTCTGCTGGTGGAGTCACTGTGTACATACATTACTTATCCTGTACTGATCCTGAGTTACATCCTGTATTATACTCCAGAGCTGCACTCACTATTCTGCTGGTGCAGTCACTGTGTACATACATTACATTACTTATCCTGTACTGATCCTGAGTTACATCCTGTATTTCTTTTATTAAAATTAAAAAAACATAAATAAATACAGAAATCACACCAAAACATAACACAAAACCCAAACCAAAAATACAGGACATAATGCACCTCAGCGCGATATAGACAACACCGGTCCAGCCCAACACTCACGCCCCATAGAACACCCACTATATACAGTATTTACAATTTCTATTTTAATATCAATGTACTAACCTTCCTGATCCAGTTGCACCTACCTACACACAGCAAAATACTGAAAACTGATAAAACTTATAAAAAAAACTTACAAAAATCCCACACACCAACACCCCAATTAAACAGACACTTTTTTTTTGGGGTCCTTGAGCTGGTCCCACATCCCATGCCCCCAGTACATGATAACATACGTCCATGAACCAGCCCAGGATTTTTTCATATACCCAAAAAGTCCCCAATGTCCCATGGAACCCTAAAATCCTCCCCCCATTTACCCACCACCCAACCTAACACTACACCCAAGAACTCAAATTATAAAATAAATACATCACTAATAATTCAACATATATACACACTACATACCAATATATACATATAGACATATAATCTAAAATACATGGCATACCACCCACAGTGAGGCTTTTCAGCCACACACAACCATAAAAGCCCAAGTTTGGCACCTGCATGCCCTATGTCCTCATACAGCCAAAAAAAGAAAACAATCTAGAGTGTCAGCATCAGCCCACCACCGGGAAGGGAGACAACAGGCTAGGGTACCCTAAAGGCAAAACCCCTCCAGAGGAGAGAGGCTCTACCCAACCCCAACCTCTCATACTCCAGAGAGCGCACCTTCACCAGGTCTCCAAGAATGTTCCTAACCACCTCATCCACAAACATTGTGCATGCCACGTGTAGTACCTGACCACTGAGCTGACTAGAAAGTGCAGCGGTCCCTACCACCCAGGTGTCTGAATACTCCATAGGCCCATTCCGCATAGGAGAGAGTGACCAGCCTAAGCCAGCCGATGGAGCTCCCCACCCTGGTGTAAACCTCTGTGTTAAAGGGACAATGAAGCAGGAAGTGGTCCATGCTCTCCAGCACACCACCGCACTCCTTTCGGGGACACCCCCTGTTCTCAGAGCTCCTACACTTCAGATTGTCCCTCACACACAGTTTCCCATGGAAGCAGCGATAAGTCAAGTAAAAAAACTTCAAAGGGATCCTAATGGAATACAAAAGCCATAACCCGACCCCCAGATCCCATCTTGGACAGTCCCTAAGGGCCAGAGATTTCTGGAAATGGGTCAACAGAACCCTCTGGTCAAGGAGTTTCTTTGACTGAGTCCTGATTTCCCACATCCCCAGACCCCACTGACGTAATACCTTCAGAACCAGGACTGCATAAGCCAGGAGATGCCCATGTGGTGTGCGGAGATCCTTTACTTGCCCCCCTGTCTCCCATTCCTGGAAGAAAGGCAGAAACCATCCCCGACAGAAGACTACACATGGAGGAGCCCTCTCTTTCCAGAGGCTTGCGAGATTAATCCTAATAAAGGTGTTCCCCAGGAACACCACAGGATTGACCATACCCAAACCTCCTAGCCTCCTTGTGCGGTAAGTAACCTCCCTCTTAACAAGGTTCAGTCTGTTTCCCCATAACATCTGGAAGAACAGACTGTGGACCCGAGTCCAGAAAGGTTCTGGCAAGATGCACACACTGCCCAGATATAACAGCAAAGGGACCAGGTAGGTTTTGATAATGTTCACCCTTTCCCTGAGTGTCAATGACCAACACTTCCACTGGTCCACACTCTGAGCTGCAATCTTAAGCCTGCTATCCCAATTTTGATGGGGGTAATCCCCCTGGCCAAATTCAATGCTGAGGACTTTTGTAGACTCCTGGGGCTCTGAAAGGGTGTCTGGGAGATCAAAACCAGGATCTCCACCTCCCAGCCAGAGACTCTCACACTTATCTCGGTTGATCTTGGACCCAGATGACTCTGAGTAGCACTCTACCTCCGACAGCACCCACTCTGCCTCCCTCTCAAAGACACAAAGATAGTTACATCATTAGCATACGCCACCAACCTCAGTGCGGTCTCCGGAGCTGCCCGGTCCATCCCGCCAACGGCCCACGATTAACCCTCCTAAGGAAGGGATCAATCGCGAACACGTACAATAGCGAGCAAAGGACAACCCTGGCAAACCCCAGATCCCACCTTAAAAGGGTGGCCAATCCAACCATTCACAAGGGGGAAACTCTCTACTCCTGCATACAAGGTCTTGAGCCAATCAACAAACCCCCCTGGCAGGCCATATCTCAGAAGGACAGACCAGAGGTATTCATGGTCAACGCGATCAAATGCTTTTGCCTGATCCAAGGACAGCATGTACCCCTTCCGGTGACCTGCCCTTCTCCACGGCCTCCCGGACACTGAGCACAGCACTAAAAGTACTGCGGCCTGGAACAGAGCAATTCTGGGCGCAAACTTCACCAGCTAATTAAATAGCACCTTCGCCAGAATCTTTATGTCCACACCGAGGAGCGCTATTGGACGCCAATTCTCAATGTGGAATGGATCTTTAACCTTTGACAGAATGATCAGGGCCGACTTCCTCATTGACTTTGGTAGAGTACCAGAGGAGAGACACTCATTGAATACCTCAGTTAAGAGGGGAACCAAGGTGTCCTTAAAGGTCTTATAAAACTCAGATGTTAAGCCATCCGGACCTGGCGATTTTTTTGGGAGCAAGCCCCTCAATCACGAGACTGACTTTCTCTTTCTGGATCATTTCAGTCAAACGTCAAGAGAGAGGTCTACTCCTGGTTCAGGGACAGTTTCAGCCAGGAAAGTCGACCTAATTATCACAATCAAGATCCCTCTTCGCCATGAGATATGAGTAAAAGGATCTGACGACCTCCAAGATCCCTGATCTGGACCTTCTCAGGGAACCCGTACTATCAATCAGTCCTGACACAATCTTACTACTCACTGACATCCTTCAGTTTCTGTAAGGGTCAGGCGAGCGGTATTTCCCGTAATCCCTCTCAAAAACCAAAGATGCGTGTCTATCGTACTGACATCTCATGGTCCAAGACTTTACTCTGAAAATCTCCTCACTGCTACCCCCAGTCGAGACAAGACATTCGAGTTTCCTCCTCAGGCCCTCATACAGGCGGTACCTACTCAGACTCCTTAGGCTCGAGAGCTGGCGGAAGAATCTCCCCACCCTTTCCTTGAATATCTCCCACCACTCAGACTTACTGCTGCAGAGATCCAGCAATGTTACCTGGCTCTGAACGAAATCCTCAATGGACTGTCTTATCTCCGCTTCTTCCAAGAGAGATGAATTGAGCCTCCAGTAGCCTCTTTCCATCCAGGGGGTCTCTGTAACATTTAGAGAAAACAAAATCAAACAGTGGTCGGAGAACTCCACCTCCATAGCAGACGCGGCTGAAGAGACGGCTTCCTCCTTTAAATAAAACCTATCTATTCTAGACCTACAACTAGCACTATGATAGGTGAACCCCGGGTTGCCTGGGGTGTGCCGGATGTGGACATCCACCAGGCGTGCCTCACTAGCTATACTATTGAGCGCAACGCTGTCATAAGTCAGCTTGTCCCTGGAACCTCCCCTATCCTGGAGCCTCGTGACAGTATTGAAGTCCCCTCCAAAGACCACCTGCTGACTTGTAAAAAGATAGGGCTTGATCCTCATAAAGAGACACTTCCGGTCCCACATGGACAGGGGACCGTAGATGTTAATTAGATTAAGTTCTTGTCCCTTCATAAGGACACCCAAGATCAGACATCTCCCCATTTCTAATTCAATAATCCATTGGCATTCTACCGGTGCGGTAAAAAGGACTGCCAACCCGCTATACGGCTCGGCCGCAAGAGACCTGTAGGAGGCTCCGCGCCTCCACTCCCTTTTAGCTTTATATACGGCTGCCAAATCTGGCAGCCTGGTCTCCTGCAAAAATAAAATGTCAGCTTCAACCCGGCTGAAAAAATCCAAGGCCGCAAATCTAGCCGTATCTGACTTAATGCTGGTGACATTAATGGACGCCAGCGTCAATGGAATGGGTGCCGCCATAATGGGTGATTGAATTAGACGGCTTTCTTTTTCCCACTGCCCATGTCATTCTTCTCATCAGATGATGGCTTGCCCCTTTTCAAGGAGACAGATGTGTCCATCTCACCTCTGCCCTTGTCTTCTGACTCCAGGCCAGCTCCCACCTCTGAGGACATTTTCCCCAGGAGAAGGAGGCCCGGTGTCCCCCGCAGGCCCCGGTGTTACCGCAACTCCCAGAACCTCCCCCCCGTCTCCCTTCCCCAAAGAGGGGAAGGTGTCACTGATGGCTTGGAACCGGTTTGAGAGACTAATCAGAGGGGGGTTGGTTGTACCTTCCTTTGGCATCTGGCGGGTGGGAGAAGACCTTAAATCTCCCTTTTTCCCTATACTTTTTTTACACTGCTTTTTTCTTGCCATCCCCCACTTTTCCCATCCATACTTTTGTCATGGGGGGATATTGAGCAGATTACATCTTCCTCTTCCTGGATCCTCCTAATTTCCTCATCCAGTTCACTTTCCCTTTGGGTCTCAGCAGTAGCAACAGCCTCAGGGGTTGTCCGAGTTTCCCCAGTTGCCTGAGGTTTGGCGTTTTTTCTGACGCCTCAGTTGGACAGGCGTCTTTTGCTTACTTTTCCTCCCTGGCCCCTCTGTACCTTCACTTCTGCCAGCCTCTCCCCCAGTAGAGTAGAATTGGCCTCACAGCTTTCTTCCACCGGGGTATTGACCATATTGGCAAAGGAATGAGGGCAGCGACTGAATGGGTGACCTAAGTCACTTCTGTACAGTCTGCAGAGAAAAAAAAAGGGGGGTCAGTCAGCACATCCCAAAGCGCAGGGGCACGTTGCTATGGCTGAGAACAAGACTGTTAAACAAAACAAGCAATGCAACAGCTCACTGCAAACCAAATAAAGTACAAAATTGCATCATAATAGCAAATGCTGAACTAATAAGTTAGAGATACTTGGCAAATCGTTTTGTACAAAATTATTTGAGCCCGTCTGCCGAACGTCAAGGCAATCTCTAGTTAGACGGGTTCCTAACACTAAATATACCTGTTATGTGCCATAGCGGCCATCATATAATTCAGAAAGTGCAGGTCCCACTTACATGCTGGATCCGCCTGAATTTCTGTCATTTTCGGTGCCAAAATGGCCTCCATTATATCCAGGGAAAGCAGTTACCAGCATACATGCCGGGCCCACTCCACACCACCCCCGGCGCCACATGGTCACCAGGGACTGCAATGAGAGTCCACACACTATCTCTCTCCTGGTGCCAAATGGCTTCAGTGAGTGAGGGGGAGCGGGCCAAGCTATATACTAACACTAATTAAAATCAACCTGTGGGACAAACGAGCTGGTCAGGAGTGCACGACTGGGGAGGCAGCCACACCTCCAGCACAAACTGCAGAGAAAAAAAAAAGGGGGTTAGTCAGCACATCCCAATGCGCAGGGGCACGTTGCTATGGCTGAGAACAAGACTGTTAAACAAAACGAGCAATGCAACAGCTCACTGCAAATCAAATAAGGTACAAAATTGCATCATAATAGCAAATGCTGAACTAATAGGTTAGAGATACTTGGCAAATCGTTTTGTACAAAATTATTTGAGCCCGTCTGCCGCACGTCAAGGCAATCTCTAGTTAGACGGGTTCCTAACACTAAATATACCTGTTATGTGCCATAGCGGCCATCATATAATTCAGAAAGTGCAGGTCCCACTTACATGCTGGATCCGTCTGAATTTCAGTTAGCACTGAAGTGTGTGGGGCTGCCTCATCTGTGACAGAGCTTCGGCTGACCCTGGTAGAAAATCTGGATGCGATCCCTTCCAAGGAAGGTTGCAGATGGTATGTGGGTAACCGTGTTTCCTGAAAGCTTAAGTTTTACCATAAACGTCCAGGCCCCAGACCAGATGCCATATTCATCCCTGTTCTTCTTGGGAACCTCCACCACCTCCCCATATCGGTCAAGCCACATCATGATGTCAATACACAAGAGTAAAACAAGGGTACACCAACGATAAAGTACATATAACTGAATCCCGACAAACTTAAGAATCTAACTGAAAAAACAATCATAGAGCCCTTAAAAAATATACTATTAGTGATATCCTAAAAACGACCCTTATTGGTCAGTTTAAATAGATAATGAAAAAGAGAAAAAAAAAATCATGGGAGGCAAGGTCCTTTCCCTACAATGGTCCTAGTTAGTCCTCAGCCTGGAGGCATCCCCTGATGGTGGGAATCCTCCGTCCCCCGTGCCTACCTTAGATTACCCTAAAAAGCCCTAACAAAAACCCTAACAAAAACACAATAAGTACCCTGTAACCCTGACGCGTTTCCCCCCCAGCGTTTGGGTTCATCAGGGGATACATACACAGGGTAAAGAAAGAGCTAATCAAAGGCAGTAACTGTCCCACCCTCCACTTCTCTAAACCTGTGGGGGAAAGGAACAAGTAATGCCTGAAGCTGGGGCTGGTTGATACCTAAATATCCGATGTGGACATATAATCCAATATAGAAATGACTGGGTTCCTCCTAAAAGATAAATGGAGGAAACCACAGTCAATAACCCAGTCCGTACATTACAATCTGCAATAATGAAAGAGAGGAAATCCCAACAGTACTTACACTTATGTCCGTGCTATCCTACGTCCAGCCCCACCAAAGGTGCCAAGATGAAGCGGACCTATGGTGAGGCAAAAGGCGCCCATTTAAATGATGTGCTGCATTCGCGCCATTAACGACTGGACTTCTGGTTGGCGGTGCGTTCAAGCGTGGAACGCACCTCACTTCCGGCTGGTGAGATGCAAAACGTCTCGATACTGGTTTCACCGTACCTAACGTGCCAAGTACTCATTCATGCGGTCGTGTGGGAGGCAACAGCGCTTATACAACGTCGCCTTCCATATGCTAATGGTTGGGAGGAGATAGGTTGGAATTCGATTAAATGAGTAAAACAAATATCAAAAATTTTAAAATAAATAGAAATCGCCCCTAATAGAGAGATCAGTCGGTTACAAGATAACCCTAGTGTGCTGCTCATTTCAAACGGACTAGGGGCATCCACACCCACTCATAAAGATCATATGGGTACACCGTTACATCAATACAGATCCCACGCACACTAAACTGAAAAAGGCGGGATTAAATCCCATAAGATACTTAGGGAGTCACACAAAAACTAAAACCCATTAGTTACAACCGGGTGGCAGAGTAAACGTCCATGGCCGCTACAGGGAATACATTTTTCCTATCCCAGTCCCCCTTCCTCAGTGGTGGGGGAATCGTCTCCAGCACCGAGAAGTGTAATACATTGGGATCCCCTGAATGTTTCTCCTTCACGTGGCTAGCTATTGGGGTGTCCTTTTTATTCAAAACGTCATTGACGTGTTCACAAATTCTCCTCAACTCACGGGTGGTTTTGCCAACATAGTCCATTGGACAGGGACATTGGCAAATATAAACCTGGTCTTACAGTTGACAAAGTCCCTAATCGGAAAAATGCGGTTGGTGACCGAACATGTAACCGTTTTAGAGATAGAAATAAAGGTACATACCTTGCATCCTCCGATCCCCGATGGGTTTCCTTGACAACAAGGTGTCTTTACCAGGAGGAGCCACATAGTAGCTGTGAACCAAACGGTCACGAAGGCTCCTGTCCTTACGGTAAGTAACACTGGGATACTTTGTGATGGTGTCAGTAAGGCCAGGGTCCATCAACAAGACCAATGTTTATTAAGAATCCTTCTCACGTGAAGATAAGTCGGATAGGAGTCTGATTTTGTGTTGATGTTTTAGGAATTAGGAGGTCACTTCTATCTCTGGTCTGCGCTTAGACCCCCTGTGGATAGCCACGATCACGAAACCTGGTATAAAGCTTCCTGGCCTCACTATAGAATTCCTCTGGATTGGAACAATTCCTCCTAACTCTCAAATATTGACCTTTAGGGATACCCCTTTTCAGGGGGAGAGGGTGGCAACTATCCCAATGTAAAATGCTATTGGTCGCAGTTGGTTTCCAAAATATAGTCGTCGCCAACCTCTCCCCCTGTTTGGAGACCCTGACATCTAAGAAGGTGATAGAATCTTCATGGATTTCACAGGTAAACTTCAGGCCAATCTCGTTGATATTAAGACTGTCAACGAACTTGGAAAATTCAGCACTGTTGCCACTCCACAGGATAAAAATATCATAGATATAACGAGTCCATAATACGATCTTATTGTGCCACCACATTTGGGGGTCAGGGAAAACTATCATATCCTCCAACAAGCCCAGAAATAAATTTGCATAAGTAAGGGCACATGGGATCCCCATTGCAGTACCTCTGAGCATTAAATAGACTCGTTACGGGTTAAAACGGTCACCTTCTTGACGTTGTTCTGACGAGACACCGCCTGGATGGCAAAGTCTTTGCCACCTCATTGTTAAACCAGAAGAGCTCAAGCCCCTCCAGCCGAACAAAGCTGACATCGAACTTGGGGGCCCCATAGTGATGTATCAAGGCGTAGTTGTCAGTCGCCTTGAAGATCATCTTTAGCAGAAGCTCAACTATGTCTGTTCTTGAAGGACATGTACCACTGTCCCTCCACCTCAGAGGGACCACATTCTTACGGAGACCTCCCTGCCCAGCTGTCGGGAGAGACCACGCGGTCTCCCTGCTCCTTTCCTCTCGGAAGGCTGAGAGGCCATGCCTCTATCCAGAAGGATAGATCAACCTCCCTGCCCTCTACTGGGGGTAGATGCCCTCGCAATCTGACAGATTTGGAGTGTTTTTGCCAAGAAGAGTCAAAATGTGCCATGCTGATAGACTCCTACCCAAAAAGACTGAGTGCTGGAATAACATCAACAGGTGCTTCAACAAAGTATGAGTTTAAGGGTCCATTCACACGTCCGTTGTTTCTTTCCTGATCTGTTCCGTTTTTTGCTGAACAGATCTGGACCAGTTCTGTACCTATTCATTTTCAATGGGTCCTGAAAAAAAATCTGACATTGAGCTGTCCGTTTTTTTTCAGGACCCATTGAAAATGAATAGGTACAGAACTGGTCCAGATCTGTTCAGCAAAAAACGGAACAGATCAGGAAAGAAACAACGGACGTGTGAATAAGGCCTAAGGGTGTGCACACTTATGCAACCATATTATTTTATTTTATTTTTTTTATTCCCTCTACCTAAAAGATTTCAGTTTGTTTTTCAATTGAGTTGTACAGTTTATAGGTCACATTAAAGGTGGAAAAAGTTCTGAAATGATTTATCTTTGTCTCATTGTTTTAGATCACAGAAACCTGACGTGGTTCATGTGAACCTACAGCATGTACAGTTGTTTTCAAAATAATAGCAGTGTGTTTAAAAAAGTGGATAAAACTCAAAATCCTTCTAATAGCTTTTATTTCCATACACACAAATGCATTGGGAACACTACACATTCTATTCCAAATAAAAACATTAAGAAAAATATATAAAATTTGTGTTTTTCCTCAAAAAAAATTGAAGAAAAGTGAATATTAGACTGTTCAAAAAAATAGCAGTGTTTGTATTCTTCTTTATAAACTGAAAAATGTTTGAAGATTTTGCTTTCCTCTGAATCCCTTCACTAATATTTAGTTGTATAACCGATGTCTCTGACGTCTGTGTTGCTCGGAGTCACCACCTTCTGCCCCTGTGAACAGGTATTCCAGCCCAGGATGATCGGACTACATTCCACAGTTCTTCTCTATTTCTTGGGTTTGCCTCAGAAACTGCATTTTTTATGTCACCCCACAAGGCTTCTATTGGATTAAGATCCGGGGATTGGGCCGGCTGCTCCATAAGGTCAATCTTGTTGGTCTGGAACCAAGATGTTGCCCGTTTACTGGTGTGTTTGGGGTCGTTGTCTTGTTGGAACACCCATTTCAAGGGCATTTCCTCTTCCAGTATTCTGATGGATTCAGACTCATCCATGATCCCTGGTCTGCGATAAATAGGCCCAACGCCGTAGTATGAGACACATCCCCATATCATGATGCTTGTCCACCATGCTTCACTGTCTTCACAGTGTCCTGAGGCTTGGATTCAGTGTTTGGGGGTCGTCTGACAAACTGTCTCCGGCCACTAGACCCAAAAAGAACAATCTTACTTTCATCAGTCCACGAAATGTCCCTTTAGGCCGTCAATGTGCTCTTTGGCAGATCGTAACCTCTTCAGCACATGTCTTGTTTTCATCAGTGGGACTTTGCGGGGGCTTCTTGCAGATCGCTCGGCTTCACATCGGCGTCTTCTCATTGTAACAGGACTCACAGGTGACTTTACACCTTCTGTGATCTTCCTGGAGCTGATTGTTGGCCGAGTCCTCGCCATTTTGGCTCTTCTTCTATCCATTCGAATGGTAGTTTTTAGCTTTCTTCCACGTCTTTTAGGTTTTGGTTGCCATTTTAAAGCCTTTGCGATCATTTTAGCTGAGCAGCCGATCATTTTCTGCACTTCTTTATATGTTTTCCCCTCTCCAATCAACTTTTTAATCAAGGTGCGCTGTTCTTCTGAACAATGTCTGGAACGACCCATTTTCCTCAGAATTCAGAGAGAAATGCACTGTAACCGGCATGTACAATATTTGCTGCTTCCTTCCTTAAATAAGGGCAATAATTGCCACCTCTTTTTCAAAGAATGAATGACCTCACCCATTGAACTCCACACTGCTATTATTTTGAACATGCCCCTTTCAGTTAGTGATTCAATTACAGAGAATCAGCAGCATGCATGTCATGACTGTTGGGTCTGTTAGGTTTCTATTACTCTACTACACCTGCTAGTAAATTATTTGCCATGTAGGAATATCATTTCTACCAAAAACAGTGATTGATCAGGTTAGTGATGTCTGACTGCTATTATTTTGAACACAACTGTACATACCTGTGTCTATGTGTCACAGAGTGTACATGTGAATCTATAGCATCTACATACGTGTGTGTGTCTATACATATGAATGTACTAGGCATGTATCCCTTCACATGTTCTTTGCCATGACTCCTCTCTGGGTGCGGACCCTGTCGTCAGTCAAGGCTCAGGTTTTCAGCCTCATTACCACACGTGTCGTTGGAAAGATAATTTTCCTTCAGTAATTACTTGGTTTTTAGTTTTTAATTAGAGGGAAATCTGAATCTGGATAATGGAGCATTGTTTGTACTGTATGTGGCGGCATGAGCAGAATTTTGGCTGATCCCAGGAGGGGGCAGTATAGAGACGCCACTGGTGCCTTCTCATGACACTGGACAAGTCCTCTCCACTCTCAAAAACTTCCTTTCTCAGGGCTGTATATTCATATGGGTGCATCGTGTGTTGTGGTGTCTGCGGAGGGTGGGGGGGGGGGGGTTCTCGCAGGGGCTCAGCATATCCTGGATCCCTTCTCAGGCTCTGTGACACTTGATATCTTTATTATCACCGGAGGTTAAGCTGCTGATTTCTTGTTCGGGGCTTTGTGCAGACAATGATTTGAGGGAAAGTGAATTTCTTAATGGAATAAGCCCCCCCATAAATTACTGGGGGGAGGACAATTATATTTTCTGCCCCCAGAACAATGTAAATCCAATAAAAGCTCATCAATCCTGAGATGTCACAGAACTTACAAACTGTATCAATATATAGATTTACCGTACATCCTTTATGTCATTTCATTTATCCCGTCCATGGGATGAGGTGATCATTGTGCGTCAGACAGCACCCGCCCCTGCCTGTAGAGGGCACCATCACTGACTGATTTGGTGTCAGTTCTTTTGAATGTAATATCCATGGTGATCTGAGCATTCATTTTCCTTAATTTTCCATGCTGTAGATGAAGATGATAACATTCCTGGTGGTCCCAGGTGCTTAAAATTGCTGGTCTACAGAGGTAAAGAAATAAAAAGTTACATTCTTTATATTCAACAACTGAAAACATGGACTACACATTCATGATGGTATAGGTTAGTGAGGAGGTTAATTGTCCTATCCCTGGTGGTCTGGGATGGTCAAACTCTTATTGGCAACATTCCTGGTAGACTAGTATTTAAAAAAAAAAAAGAATAATACTTGATGTTTTAGAGCAGAAAAGAGGTTAATTATTCCATCCCAAGTGGTCTAGGGTAGCAAAGGGGTAAACAGCAACATTTACAATGGTGAAAGAACTGATGGAACATTCCTGGTGATCAAGGGATGCAAAGCAGTTCATGAAAACATCCTTGGTTGGTTTTGACGTTGTTAATGGTGGTCTTATACCAGGTGGTGGTGGTCCATGGTTATGATAAGATTAATGAAAATATTCCTTGTTATTTTCTTGAGGGGTGGTAATTGAAACTGTTCTAGTGGTCTAGGGTGGTAATGAGGTTAATGAGATCATTTCATATGACCTAGGGTGCTGAAACGTAATTTAAATATTACTGATTGTCTGGGATAGAAATTGGGTTAATGGGAACATGCCTGGTGTTCTAGAGTTTTAGTAGGTTTAATGGTAACATTCCTGATGATATAATAGTTAGGTTAATGGAAACATTTCTGGTGGTCTAGGAAAGTAACTGTGTTAATGGGAACGTTCCTGGTGGTCTAGGATAGTAATGAGGTTAATGGGAACATTCCTGCTGGTCTATGATAGTAGTGAGGTTAATGGAAACATTCCTGGTGGTCTATGATAGTATTGAGATTAATGGTAACATTAATCTATGATAGTTTTGAGATTAATGGGAACATTCCTGGTGGTGTAGGATAGTAATGGGGTTAATGAATAGAATAGTAATGGCACTGATGGTATAGGATAGTATTTAGGTTAATGGAAAAATTTCTGGTGGTCTAGGATAGTAATGGGGTTAATAGGAACATTCCTGGCGGTCTAGGATAGTAATAGGGTTATTGAGAACATTCCTGGTGGTCTAGGATAGTAATGAGGTTAATGGGGACATCCCTGGTGGTGTAGAATAGTAATGAGGTTAATGGGAACATTCCTGGTGGTCTATGATAGTATTGAGATTAATGGTAACATTCCTGGTGGTGTAGGATAGTAACGGTGTTAATGGGAACATCCCTGGTGGTCTACAATAGTAATGGCACTGATGGTAGAGGATAGTATTTAGGTTAATGGAAAAATGTCTGGTGGTCTAGGATAGGTATGGGGTTAATGGGAACATTCCTGGGGGTCTAGGATAGTAATAGGGTTAATTGGAACATTCCAGGTGGTCTAGGATAATAATGGGGTTAATGGGAACATTTCTGGTGGTCTAGGATAGTAATAGGGCTAATGGGAATATTCCTGGTGGTGTAGAATAGTAATGAGGTTAATGGGAACATTCCTGGTGGTCTAGAATAGTAATGGGGCTAATGGAAATATTCCTGGTGGTCTATGATAGTTTTGAGATTAATGGGAACATTCCTGGTGGTCTAGGATAGTAATGGGGTTAATGGGAACATTCATGGTGGTCTAGGATAGTAATGGGGTTAATGGGAACATTCCTGGTGGTGTAGAATAGTAATGAGGTTAATGGGAACATTCCTGGTGGTCTAGAATAGTAATGGGGCTAATGGAAATATTCCTGGTGGTCTATGATAGTTTTGAGATTAATGGGAACATTCCTGGTGGTCTAGGATAGTAATGGGGTTAATGGGAACATTCCTGGTGGTCTAGGATAGTAATGGGGTTAATGGGAACATTCCTGGTGGTGTAGAATAGTAATGAGGTTAATGGGAACATTTCTGGTGGTCTAGGATAGTAATGAGGTTAATGGGAACATTCCTGGTGGTCTAGAATAGCAATGGGGTTAATGGGAACATCCCTGATGATCTAGAATAGTAATGGCACTGATGGTATAGGATAGTATTTAGGTTAATGGAAACATTTCTGGTGGTCTATGATAGGAATGGGGTTAATGGGAACATTCCTGGTAGTCTAGGATAGTAATGGCGTTAATGGGAGCATTCCTGGTGGTCTAGGATAGTAATGGGGTTAATGGGAGCATTCCTGGTGGTCTAGGATAGTAATAGCACTGGTAGGACCACTATGAGGATGATGTTATGGGCAGTTCTGTAACTTTTGGGGACCCATATGGGTCTGGTATTGTGGGGGTGCTTTGGAGACTGCCATGTTTAGACCTAATAGTTAAATACCTTCAAGCTTTGCAGAAAGCGTCCAGCCCGGGCAAACACTCGCTGGCAGAGGATAATTACTCCTCACCTGATCGATTCCCTAAATAACAGCCTTCAGCTGATGGCATTTTACAGATAAGAGCGCGTCCAGAAACTCTGGCTAATCGCAGCACAACACACAAAGGCTTCTCTTCCACTTCAGGCTAAACCTTTGCAGGAGGCACGAGGCATGAGGCACACACTGACCTCTGAAATGTCTTTTTAAGCACTTCTTTCCAGGATACCCAGGTTAGTGACACCTGGTTTAATATCTCAATGGCTTTTACTGGCCAATGATTAATCTGGACTGTAAACCTACAGCGTCGCCATTTGGCACTAAACGACGGAGAACTGTGCGGTAGCCGCCATGTTCCCATGAATTTATATTGGCCTTTAAATAAGAAAGTGAACAGAGCATAAAATGAAGCAGAGGGAGGTAATACGTACTTTAGCCCTGGAGACGCTAATGAGGAAATGTAATTCTACTTTCATTTTATGGAGAACGTCAGAAACAATGGCACAGATTATGTACGAAAGAACCGAGCAGAAGAAACATAATATCATCAGAAAATATGCCAGGAGAAATGGATACAAATATTGTTACAATGCAATCTTCTCGTCCCGGTCACACTTTATGATTATTCTGACTGCGGCTGATATGCCCTTTAGAGATCAATAAGGGTTGAGATGTGGGGTAGGGGGCTCTCTCTGTGCTGTGTCCCTGTGAGCTGAGTAAGGACTGTCCTGTGATGATGCTGTTCTTTAGAGACTGGTGCTTATCCTGTGATGATGCTGTCCTCAGAGGCTGGTGCTTATCCTGTGATGATGCTGTCCTCAGAGGCTGGTGCTTACCCTGTGATGATGCTGTCCTCAGAGGCTGGTGCTTATCCTGTGATGATGCTGTCCTCAGAGGCTGGTGCTTATCCTGTGATGATACTGTCCTCAGAGCCTGGTGCTTATCCTGTGATGATGCTGTCCTCAGAGGCTGGTGCTTATCCTGTGATGATGCTGTCCTCAGAGGCTGGTGCTTACCCTGTGATGATGCTGTCCTCAGAGGCTGGTGCTTATCCTGTGATGATGCTGTCCTCAGAGGCTGGTGCTTATCCTGTGATGATGCTGTCCTCAGAGGCTGGTGCTTATTGTGAAGCACAGGTGTAAGGTACTGTAACACAAACCTAACCTGCCCCTATTCAGTGTTTTAGAGAGTTTTTCCTACCCTCTGCCTTTTGTAAACACTCGTTTCTATCCCCATGTTTGCTGAGTGGGTGTGTTCTTCCTGGTGTGATGTCATCCTTATGCTGTGAGCTCTAAACCAATCATCATTGCCGCTCCCTCTCACAGCATGCACTCTCAGAGATACACAAGCAGCTGCATCTCCCTCCTTCCTCTCTCTAGTATGTTAAAAGGAAGGAACATGTAAACACACATATATGGAGAGGGAGGACAAACTGGTTCTGCTCTCTGACCAAGAACAGGGACTTGTGACTCCTAGTTTTTGGATTGGGAGTTACGCTGTGAAGAACCCTACCTGTATTACTTTTTTATTTGTCTGATTAAAGAGGGTGACCAATATCAACATTAGAAGTGCATGACCTGTGTGCAGTACCTCTCACTGCAGAAGGGGGCAGCACTAGCACTAATGAGTTGGGCAACTAGAGCTGGTACCCTCAGTCCCGCACTTGATGTCCATATTTAGGTAATGGAAATGCAGCCACACAGGGCAAAGCTACATTTCATAGTTAAACGAATGAGCAGTGTTATTTAGCCACTAATTTAAAGTATATCTAGTATTATATTGTATATTATAAGGGAAGGTTTACGTAGAGAAAACTGCACAGGGCACCAACCATCCTAGCCTTGAGGATGAGCATCTGCACCAAAAGTGAAAAGCTCTAGACATCTGGGCAACAGAAAAGTCTTGTGGATCGGGAGAAGTCATCATGGTGGTCTGGGCTGAATGGAGAAGAAAAAGAAAGAGAATGACTCCAATCAGAGGAGACGTCACATTTGAGGCACTGGATATCATTGTGTGTTCTGATCTGATGACATCTGATTGGTGCCGAATTCACTCACCTGTAATCACTGTGGAACCTGTTAAACAATATTAATGAGAAAATTAAACCCATAGCCCATAGATTCAGTGACTATACGGAAGATGATCTTAAAATGTGGACTATCACTTTAAAAGACCCCTTCAGCTCTGCTACATCCTGTGTGAGTCTCATGAATTCACTTTATGATCTCTCTCCCAGGTTTTCTTCATCTGTAGACATGGTAAAGAAGTCGTCCAAAGTTATAGATGTAAAACTGATGCGCGGAGGACTCGGGGGCATCCTGGACGGTCATATTCTGCTTCATGTTTGATCTTGGAATTAAATTGTAAAATGGTGTTTTCCACTTTCATGACTCTTCAATTGACTGAAGCGTCTCCTTCAAAAAGCTGAAAAGTATCTTTTTTAATCATCAACCGAAACTGTAACTTTTTTCCCACGTTATACATTTTTAATTATGTAATTTATAGATGATGAATTATACAAGTTTATAAAAACTCATTAAGGAAAACATAATTACTGCACCGATGAGCGGGAGACAGAAATCCCTTCTGTGTCTTTCATGTTCAAGATTCGGTTCAATGACAACTAATGATACCAGAAAAGCAAAGCGAAAAATCCCAAAGTTTTGCCATTTAGGACTGTTGGAAAGCTGGGTGAGAGACAAGCCGTTGTAGAAGTAATGGCAGCCGTGGTAAAAAGCTTTACTAGAGCTAAAAGGCAAATCCAAAGATAAAAAGGGAAACCAAATCACAGCACTTCATTACAATGTAAAATGTACAATTCCTCTTCTATATTTGCTTGAACTTCCTAAATTGTGCAAAGTCACAAAAGAGATGAAGAAATGTGTATACAACAAACGTCCCTTTCTCCCATCTACCCTGCGCTTCTCCCTTCTCTTCATTCTCCCTTTTTACTTCTGTACTTTCTTACAAAGTTTAACAGCAGTTTTTCTTTCTTCCTCATTTCATGTGATATATTACATCCATTGACATTTGTAATATTGTTATTCACAGAAATGATTAACAGTAGTTCTGAAATGTACAAATGTTATACTTCAAGAGATTGTGAAATCTCATTACAATCTGTATTGTACAAGATGTTCTATCTACTCTGATAATCATTATCCCTAACAAGAAAAAGTTTACAAAAGGATTTGGTTGTGCAACTTAGTAACTTTTTTCCTGTTATGGATAAGATACAGTAGAAGTGCACCCTCAATACATGAACATAATTATTGTAATACTGCTCCTATGTACAAGAATATATTTACTATAATACTGCTCCTATGTACAAGAATATAACTACTATAATACTGCCTCCTATGTACAAGAATATATTTACTATAATACTGCTCCTATGTACAAGAATATAACTACTATAATACTGCCTCCTATGTACAAGAATATAACTACTATAATACTGCCTCCTATGTACAAGAATATAACTACTATAATACTGCTCCTATGTACAAGAATATAACTACTATAATACTTCTCCTATGTACAAGAATATAACTACTATAATACTGCTCCTATGTACAAGAATATAACTACTATAATACTGCTCCTATGTACAAGAATATAACTACTATAATACTGCTCCTATGTACAAGAATATAACTACTATAATACTGCTCCTGTGTACAAGAATATAACTGCTATAATACTGCTCCTATGTAAAATAATATAACTACTATAATACTGCTCCTATGTACAAGAATATAACTACTATAATACTTCTCCTATGTACAAGAATATAACTACTATAATACTGCTCCTATGTACAAGAATATAACTACTATAATACTGCTCCCAAGTACATGAATATAACTACTATAATACTGCTCCTATGTACAAGAATATAACTACTATAATACTGCTCCTATGTACATGAATATAACTACTATAATACTGCTCCTATGTACAAGAATATAACTGCTATAATACTGCTCCTATGTACAAGAATATAACTGCTATAATACTGCTCCTATGTACAAGAATATAACTACTATAATACTGCTCCTATGTACAAGAATATAACTACTATAATACTGCTCCTATGTACAAGAATATAACTACTATAATACTGCCTCCTATGTACAAGAATATAACTACTATAATACTGCCTCCTTGCTGTGAGGACGTGTGTCAGTAGCTCTCCTGAGGCTTTGGATGTCTGGAGAAAGCCCAGGGCGGGGCCACTCTGGGTGGGGATGCTCCCCAAGCAAGGCCCAGGCTCCAAGGCCTGTTCTGGGAAATAATTCCCAGTCTTCTCACTCCATGGATAATTATCCAGAAGTTTCTTTGGAAGGAAGGAATGTTCCGAGTGTTGCCAGTCCCAGTGCAGCAGGAAGCAAAGATGAAAAGAAAATGTTGGAAGTAAAGAAGGAGACATCACTGAGTAAGAGCATGGCTGCAGGTGTGCAATCCACCCCACCCGCAGGCAGACAGAGGAGAACATCCCTGGAGAAGCAGACCATGCAGGAGAATCTGCAGCAGCCTGTCCTGATACGGTCTGACCGCACACGTTACGGGAGTGGGAACAGCGCAAAAGTCGCCAACCCGACAGATGAGACCAGAGGGAATACTGAAGGAAGGCTTCATGGGGCCACAAGTGCAGTTACTGAGAAGAACCAGGGGCCCAGTCCCCAATCTGGAGATAGTGACCTTGCAGCAGTGACCACGGCTGCACCAGGTCCAGTGCAAGGACCAAGGAGCCATTCTGTGAGTACACTGCCGGCGCAACCCCCCAATACTCAGCGTGCACCTGAACTATGTCTGGCCGAGCGGATCCCAGCTCTGGTCAAGAGACTAGAGACATTAAAAAGAACAAAACTACAGCTGCAGAAACAGATAGATTGTGTCTATAAGTTAAAGGCAGCAAACCCCAACAATCAGGTTGTCCATGACAAGAAGCTGAGCTCCCTCGCTGTGCAGCTCGCTGAGACTGTGCAGGACATGGAGGCTGTACTGGAGCAGATGGGACCAGTCGCTGAATCCTTCAGGAACCAGCAAAGACTTGAGGGACATGGGGGAAGACCTGCGCCAGAACCATCTCCATCTAAACCCAAGTCTCCAACCTGTCCAGATGACACCCAGCAGGCCTGTGCAAGACCAGTCCTCAGACCAGCCAGCTTCCCTTTTGAGAAAGGGAATTTGTACAGAGAAGTGGGAGAAAGTGTCCAGCAACAGCAAAGACCTGCAGAGACTCCTCAAGGTACCACAAGTCCCAGCGGTTTGTATTGTGAAGCAGGACTATGGGCTCAAGCCAGAAGGTAACTCTGCAGTAGCAGTGCAGTCACCACAAGCCCTGGGGGGCAGTAGAGAGCAGCAGGACTGTGGACTCTCGCCTGAAGGTGACTCTGCAGTAGCAGTGCAGTCACCACAAGCCCTGGGGGGCAGTAGAGAGCAGCAGGACTGTGGACTCTCGCCTGAAGGCAGCAGTGCAGCAGAGAGCTCACAGGTCATGGCTCAGCAGGACTGTCGGGGCTCTGTAGAGCAGGATCATACTGCTAGTGACTGCACTGATATGGCTGTATGTGATGTTACTGATGATGTTTCTGCAGAGGGGAGCGCTTCACAGTCTGTGTGGGATTTGGGGTCATCTCTAGAGTCAGGTCCACCATTAGATCAGCCTTCAGAGGCTTGTGACTCGCAGAGTATTATGGATGATGGTGGGGAGGGGGCTGTACAGTCTGATGCACAGCACTTCCCCCCTTTAGTTACACCAGAAGTGTCAGACCCCCATAGTGCAGGCGGTCAGCAGCCACCACAGCGCCCCCAAGTACAGCAGGAGGGTGGAACTGGTGGTGTCTCCTCTGGTAATGCCTGGAGCCGTGGGTCACCATCCTTCAGGTCTAATGTGAACTATACAGGTCAGGCTTTTAAGAGGAGGAACGTGGTCAGGTTCAGACATAGAGGGGTCAAGGAGGAGTTGCCTGACAGGAGGTTTGTGGTCCGTGAACTTCTGTGCCACCAAATGGGTTTCCTGCCATCTAACATCCTGGCAGTGATAAACCTTCCTGACAGGCAGGGGTATGACGTCAGTTTTAAACTCATGTCTGACCTGGACCGCTTCTGGGCTCATTTCGCCCGGGTGAGAGATGCTGATGGCTGGAATAGGTTCAGCCTCATCCCCATCTCTAGACCAGACACAGCAAACGTCACCATAATATTCTGGAACGAGTCGGTACCACACCAGGATATTGTTGTATGGCTAAAAAGACACTGTGACCTAATGTCAGATCTGACCAAGACTAGGGACGAGGATGGCATATGGACTGGGGGGTGGAAGGTCCTGGTAAAGTTACGGCAGGTTAACAACATCACCCAACATCTGCCCAACTCATTCTTTATTGGCCGGGAGAAAGGGGTATGCTTCTATGCGGGTCAGCCTAGAAAATGTTTTAAATGCGGAAAGGCCGGTCATATTGCGAGTGTGTGCACCCTGGTAAAATGTAACTTATGCGGGGAGATCGGCCATGTCAGCGCCACCTGCCAGAACATCCGGTGCAACCTCTGTGGTAGGATCGGTCACTCCCACAGGGACTGTCCAGACGCCTGGCATAATGTTTGTAAGGACTTCCCTGATGAGGACTTGCTGGAAGTGGCAGATGACCTAGAGGAGGAGACGCTGTTGTCAGGGTCAGCAGTGACACCGCCCGAGCCTCAGCACAACATGGGTGACAATATAGGTGACATAGTGCCTGACCAGTCCCAGCCAGGAGACACTGAGGGGAACGGGGAGGTCACTGAGCAGGTTGTGGGCACGTCATCTTCTGCCCCTGCATCAATAAATCCGCAGAAGAAACGGAAGAAGGACAAAACCAGCCGTAAGCCTGAGGGGGAATGGACCACTGTCCAAAAACCTTCCAAAAAGAAAGTAGACCCCGGGTCAGGTGTCATGACTATCACAAATAGGTACGGTGTCCTATCAGAGTCAGACGCTGAGGAAGAGATGGAGAGAGAGTTAAAGAGGGTGGTAGATGAATTTAATGAGGACCAAGAGGGCGATCCCCCCACAAAAAGGAAACCCCCGCGAGCTAAACGTCTGTCCGAATCAGACATGGAGACAGGTGGTCGGCAGGTGGGCTCAGACTCAGATCCATGATGATGGGGGAAATATCTCTGCTACTTGTACTTTGCTTTGATGGCTGACTTTACCCTTAAAGTGTTCTCCAGTAATGTGAACAGTGTCAGAGTGAGGAGGACCAGGCATGTGGTTTATGAACATCTAAGGTCTCTTGATGCTGATGTCTTTTTCTTACAAGAGACACGTTTGAATACTCTAGGACTCTTACGGGAAGCCGAGCGTGAATGGCGGTCTGGTCCATCCTTTTGGTCACTGGCTGTAGAACCAAGTGCCGGGGTCTCTATCCTCTTTAACACCAATGATGTAACTATACATAGGTTGACAGAGGTATTGATGGGAAGGTGCCTAATTCTGGAAGTTACTATTCGGGGTAGGAGGCTCCGTCTTATAAATATCTATGGTTCGCAGACAGTGACTGAAAGGGTTAACCTTTATAATGAAGTGAAGCCATATCTCTTCACATCTATCCCTGTCATCATGGCTGGAGATTTCAATGCCACCAGGACATCTTGTGACAGGACCTCTAATAGGCCTCTTACCAGAGACTCCAAGGTCCTAAACAGAATTATTCAACAGGCCGGGTTGTCAGATGTGTTTGTGCAGGGTGGTCGGAAACCAAAATTTACTTATTTTTGTGGTGAAAGAAGAAGTCGGATAGATTTAGCTCTGGTGAGTCCCACAGAGACCATTGGTGAAAAAGATGAGAAGATCGTCCCTTATTCAGACCATCTGGCCTTATATTTCTGTTTAGGTGTCACAAAGTGTTCTGGGACAGGTAGAGGGTTATGGAGACTTAATTCCAGTCTATTAGAAGACCCTTCGGTTAAGAGTCATGTTCACTCTCTTATACAGAGTCAGCTAGAGAGAGTGGACTTTTATGACAATATGGCCGACTGGTGGGAGGATGTCAAGGATGAGATCAGATCCCTCTTAAAGAGACTGTCAGTTATAAAGGGGAAGAGTAAGTATGGCCAGTATCTCAAGCTGCGGAAAGAATTGGAGTCACTATATTCGGCGGGAGGGGATGACCAACAAAGGATAGACCGGCTGAAATCTGAGATAAGGCAGTATCAGTACAGCAGGTATACCTCCCTGGTTCTTGAACGGGATTATGGGACCTTAGGGTCTCCTGATCCCTTTGAGAATTGCCGGGAGCGAGTGGCAAATAAATCTGTCACCGGTCTCACTGACCCCCAGGGTGTTTTGCAAGAATCTCGGGAGGGTATCCTGGGGGTGGTGAGATCTTACTATGCTGACTTGTTTCAGAGGAAGGTTTTGGATAGAGACAAGATGACCCAATTCTTGGAGGCAACTCCGCTCCCTGATACTAATGATTTGGACTTTTCTCCTTTGACAGCAGATTTGACGGTGGCGGAGGTTAAAGAGGCAATTGATAAGTTACATCTGAAGAAGGCACCAGGTCCAGATGGGATAACAGCAGAATTCTATAGGACATTCAGAGACCTCTTGGCCCCAATCCTCGTGGATGTATATACAAATTGTCTAGAAAGTCACCTGATGCCTCCATCCATGAGAGTGTCCTCGCTGATTCTGCTGTCCAAAGGTAAAGAGTCGAGTGACATCAAGAACTGGAGGCCGATTGCCCTCTTGAATGTCGACAGAAAGATTCTGGCAAAAATTCTGTTTTCTAGATTAGTTTGTCTGTCCTCAGCACTGTTGGCAGGCTGTCAGTTTGGCACAGTAGAAGGGCGGAACATCTCTGGAGCAGTCATCTCGATAAGGGAGATGTTTGAGAGATGTAAAGCCCTGAGGGGTGGGAGATATGTTGTGAGTCTTGACCAGGCTAAAGCCTTTGACAGAGTAGATCATGAGTATCTATGGGCCACTTTGTCAAAGTACGGTATTCCGGGGCATTTCATCGATTGGCTGAAGACTCTGTATTGCGAGGCTGAGAGCTTTCCTCTGGTCAATGGTTGGCAGGGTGATACCTTCAGGGTTGAGGCAGGGGTGAGACAGGGTTGCCCACTGAGTCCACTGCTGTATGTATTTGCCTTAGACCCATTCTTGAGGTCACTGCAGGAGTGTGGTTTTCAGGGGGTACCAGTCCCCCATTGCCTGCCTCTGAGTGTTGTTGCCTATGCGGATGATGTGACTGTAGTGATATCTAAGCCTCGTGAGGTGGAGATGTTGTCTGCGGCCATCAGAAGTTACTCGGAGGCCTCAGGGTCTCTGGTCAACCTTGAGAAGAGTCAAGCTCTCTGGATATCAGACAGTGATCCAGACTTTGATCTGCCACAATTTGTGAGAGCCTCCACCTATATTAAAATCCTAGGGGTCAAATTTGGGAGGAATGATAACGCCAAACTAAATTGGGAAGAGAAGTTGGAAGCCGGAAATGCAAAGGTTCAGCGATGGAAGAACTGGAGGCTGACCTATAGAGAAAGGGTTAAAATGTTGAAGACTTACCTGGTCCCTGTCTTCTTGTATGTCTCTGTCGTTTTTCCTTTGCTGGAATCTTTCTCCGCTAGGCTCTTTAGCCTGTTCTTCCAACTGTTGTGGGGGAACAGGTTGAACCTGATAAAAAGAGGGATCACCTACCTACAGAGGAGAGAGGGTGGGTTGGATATGCTGAATCCAAGGGTGTTCTTTGACTCCATGTTTCTAAAAGTTAATTTTGGTTGCCTGGACTCAGAGAACAGCTTCCTGTGGGTGAATAGTATCAGGGACTGGATAATGCCTTTTGCAGAGTCTTGGGTGCGAGGCGGCAGTCTCAAGAGGGGTCGATGGACGAGTGACTACCTCCCCCAGTACCTGGACTATGGGCTGAAGTGTGTGAGAAGGTGGAAGATAGAGAAGTCCTACATTGAGGGTAAGCCAAGGAAAGATCTATACGTGAGGGTCTGTAGGGCTTTCTTTTGTTCTCCACTTGTCTTGAGGGATTGTGTGACTAGCACTTTACAAGAAAGTCTGAAGCTTCTCAATGGGAAACGACTCCCCGCCAAATTATTTGACATAGCTTGGTTGTCATTACATGGAAAGCTATTTGTTAGGGGTAACCTGAAATTTTTAAGTGTTTCAGATAGGAACTGTCCTCTCGGTTGTCAGCAGGAGGAGACGATGGAGCACTTAATATCTGACTGCAGGGGTGGGAGGAGAATATGGGAAGAGGTGTCACAAAAGCTAAACATCCCATTACTGCAGTCCCTGACTTATCCTGATATAATCTATGCTGTTCCATCCAGAAATAGGAATGTAGACAGGGGGACAATGTACCTGATCATTTCTGTCATAAAATATTACCATTGGCACATGAGAACCCGCGTGTCTATACACAATGAGCCATTCCACCACACCACAGCCGTAAGCCAAATAATGTCTGAGCTCCAGTGGGTTAAATCATTAGAGATAAAGAGTAACCCGAATAATAGGAAATTATGGAGAAATGTGTCTTTGGTTTAAAACAGAAAATATGATGTTATTTTGTGTGTTTTTTTTTCTCTTCTTTTTCCTCCCCAGCAAATGTGGACTTTCTAAGTTTAATATGATTCTATAGTCATTCTAGTTGAGTAGTCATTGTGTGTACAATGCCTGTTATTTTTTGTTTTTTGTAAGAATGTATTTTAATTGTATTTTATTTGTTTGTTTTCACAATAAAAATTGCCTCCTATGTACAAGAATATAACTACTATAATACTGCTCCTATGTACAAGAATATAACTACTATAATACTTCTCCTATGTACAAGAATATAACTACTATAATACTGCTCCTATGTACAAGAATATAACTACTATAATACTGCTCCTATGTACAAGAATATAACTACTATAATACTGCTCCTATGTACAAGAATATAACTACTATAATACTGCTCCTGTGTACAAGAATATAACTGCTATAATACTGCTCCTATGTAAAATAATATAACTACTATAATACTGCTCCTATGTACAAGAATATAACTACTATAATACTTCTCCTATGTACAAGAATATAACTACTATAATACTGCTCCTATGTACAAGAATATAACTACTATAATACTGCTCCCAAGTACATGAATATAACTACTATAATACTGCTCCTATGTACAAGAATATAACTACTATAATACTGCTCCTATGTACATGAATATAACTACTATAATACTGCTCCTATGTACAAGAATATAACTGCTATAATACTGCTCCTATGTACAAGAATATAACTGCTATAATACTGCTCCTATGTACAAGAATATAACTACTATAATACTGCTCCTATGTACAAGAATATAACTACTATAATACTGCTCCTATGTACAAGAATATAACTACTATAATACTGCCTCCTATGTACAAGAATATAACTACTATAATACTGCTCCTATGTACAAGAATATAACTACTATAATACTGCTCCTATGTACAAGAATATAACTGCTATAATACTGCTCCTATGTACAAGAATATAACTACTATAATACTGCTCCTATGTACAAGAATATAACTACTATAATACTGCTCCCAAGTACATGAATATAACTACTATAATACTGCTCCTATGTACAAGAATATAACTACTATAATACTGCTCCTATGTACATGAATATAACTACTATAATACTGCTCCTATGTACAAGAATATAACTACTATAATACTGCTCCTATGTACAAGAATATAACTACTATAATACTGCCTCCTATGTACAAGAATATAACTACTATAATACTGCCCCCTATGTACAAGAATATAACTACTATAATACTGCTCCTATGTACAAGAATATAACTACTATAATACTGCCTCCTATGTACAAGAATATAACTACTATAATACTGCTCCTATGGACAAGAATATAACTACTATAATACTGCTCCCATGTACAAGAAAATAACTACTATAATACTGCTCCTATGTACAAGAATATAACTACTATAATACTGCCTCCTGTGAACAAGAGTATAACTACTATACTACTGCTCCTATGTACAAGAATATAACTGCTATAATACTGCTCCTATGTACAGGAATATAACTACTATAATACTGCCCCTATATACAAGAATATAACTACTATAATACTGCCTCCTATGTACAAGAATATGACTACTATAATACTGCTCCTATGTACAAGAATATAACTACTATAGTACTGCTCCTATGTACAAGAACATTGCTATAATACTGTTCCTATGTACAAGAATATAACTACTATTTACTGCTGCTATGTACAAGAATATAACTACTATAATACTGCTCCTATGTACAAGAATATAACTACTATAATACTGCCTCCTATGTACAAGAATATAACTACTATAATACTGCCTCCTATGTACAAGAATATAACTACTATAATACTGCCCCCTATGTACAAGAATATAACTACTATAATACTGCTCCTATGTACAAGAATATAACTACTATAATACTGCCTCCTATGTACAAGAATATAACTACTATAATACTGCTCCTATGTACAAGAATATAACTACTATAATACTGCCTCCTATGTACAAGAATATAACTACTATAATACTGCTCCTATGTACAAGAATATAACTACTATAATACTGCTCCTATGTACAAGAGTATAACTACTATACTACTGCTCCTATGTACATGAATATAACTACTATAATACTGCTCCTATGTACATGAATATACCTACTATAATACTGCCTCCTATGTACAAGGATATAACTACTATAATACTGCCTCCTATGTACATGAATAAAACTACTATAATACTGCCTCCTATGTACAAGAATATAACTACTATAATACTGCTCCTATGTACATGAATATAACTACTATAATACTGCCTCCTATGTACAAGAATATAACTACTATAATACTGCTCCTATGGACAAGAATATAACTACTATAATACTGCTCCCATGTACAAGAAAATAACTACTATAATACTGCTCCTATGTACAAGAATATAACTACTATAATACTGCCTCCTGTGAACAAGAGTATAACTACTATACTACTGCTCCTATGTACAAGAATATAACTGCTATAATACTGCTCCTATGTACAGGAATATAACTACTATAATACTGCCCCTATATACAAGAATATAACTACTATAATACTGCCTCCTATGTACAAGAATATGACTACTATAATACTGCTCCTATGTACAAGAATATAACTACTATAGTACTGCTCCTATGTACAAGAACATTGCTATAATACTGTTCCTATGTACAAGAATATAACTACTATTTACTGCTGCTATGTACAAGAATATAACTACTATAATACTGCTCCTATGTACAAGAATATAACTACTATAATACTGCCTGCTATGTACAAGAATATAACTACTATAATACTGCTCCTATATACAAGAATATAACTACTATAATACTGCTCCTATGTACAAGAATATAACTACTATAATACTGCTCCTATGTACAAGAATATAACTACTATAATACTGCTCCTATGTACAAGAATATAACTACTATAATACTGCCCCTATATACAAGAATATAACTACTATAATACTGCCTCCTATGTACAAGAATATGACTACTATAATACTGCTCCTATGTACAAGAATATAACTACTATAGTACTGCTCCTATGTACAAGAACATTGCTATAATACTGTTCCTATGTACAAGAATATAACTACTATTTACTGCTGCTATGTACAAGAATATAACTACTATAATACTGCTCCTATGTACAAGAATATAACTACTATAATACTGCTCCTATGTACAAGAATATAACTACTATATTACTGCTCCTATGTACAAGAATATAACTACTATAATACTGCCCCCTATATACAAGAATATAACTACTATAATACTGCCTCCTATGTACAAGAATATGACTACTATAATACTGCTCCTATGCACAAGAATATAACTACTATAGTACTGCTCCTATGTACAAGAACATTACTATAATACTGTTCCTATGTACAAGAATATAACTACTATAATACTGCTCCTATGTACAAGAATATAACTAGTATAATACTGTTCCTATGTACAAGAATATAACTACTATAATACTGCTCCTATGTACAAGAATATAACTACTATAATACTGCTCCTATGTACAAGAATATAACTACTATAATACTGCCTCCTATGTACAAGAATATAACTACTATAATACTGCCTCCTATGTACAATAATACAACTACTATAATACTGCCCCCTATATACAAGAATATAACTACTATAATACTGCCTCCTATGTACAAGAATATGACTACTATAATACTGCTCCTATGCACAAGAATATAACTACTATAATACTGCTCCTATGTACAAGAATATAACTGCTATAATACTGCTCCTATGTACAAGAACATTACTATAATACTGTTCCTATGTACAAGAATATAACTACTATAATACTGCTCCTATGTACAAGAACATTACTATAATACTGTTCCTATGTACAAGAATATAACTACTATAATACTGCTCCTATGTACAAGAATATAACTACTATAATACTGCTCCTATGTACAAGAATATAACTACTATAATACTGCCTCCTATGTACAAGAATATAACTACTATAATACTGCCTCCTATGTACAATAATACAACTACTATAATACTGCCCCCTATATACAAGAATATAACTACTATAATACTGCCTCCTATGTACAAGAATATGACTACTATAATACTGCTCCTATGCACAAGAATATAACTACTATAATACTGCTCCTATGTACAAGAATATAACTGCTATAATACTGCTCCTATGTACAAGAACATTACTATAATACTGTTCCTATGTACAAGAATATAACTACTATAATACTGCTCCTATGTACAAGAACATTACTATAATACTGTTCCTATGTACAAGAATATAACTACTATAATACTGCTCCTATGTACAAGAATATAACTACTATAATACTGTCTCCTATGTACAAGAATATAACTACTATAATACTGCCTCCTATGTACAAGAATATAACTACTATAATACTGCTCCTATGTACAAGAATATAACTACTATAATACTGTTCCTATGTATAAGAATATAACTACTATAATACTGCTCCTATGTACTGTAGTATATACAGAATGCTGTCCATGTAACTCTCTCATGCTCTGCTGCTCTCTAGTTATTAATAATTTCCTCCTTGTCTTGTGGCGATGACTTTATTATTCGCCTCATTTCCAGCCATTAACGTTTTTCTCCACATTTGTTCTCTCGTTCCTCTTACGTTTCTCAGGCTAAATCTGTGAATCTTAGTGACAGGTCGTTGGAGTTTTTTTCCTTTATCTTATTTCTGTTCCTTTTCACTTTTTGGTTTTTGTTTCTTCCAGATTTCCTTGGGAAGCTTTGTGTCTTGTATATGAAAATCCATCTTGTTTGCTCAGGGTAATTTTTATGGTCTCTCCTTGTTCTTTTGCAGATTGTAGTCAGGGCTAAAAATATCTTACAAATGAGGTTTCTTTTATTGGACATGCTGATTACACCCTTACTGGTATTAAATTTTGTATACTGGTATTGTTAAGGGTGCTAGCTCACCTGCGTGGGAGGGCACCGGGCAGTGTACCGGGTGGAGTCCAGTAGTGGGAGACCGCAAGGAGAGAGGCGGGGTGGAGGCGTCCGGGTCGGTAGCAGACAGGTAGACGGTAGTAGAGGATCAGGCAAGAGAGTAGTCAGGGACGATTCCGAGGTTGGCAGCAGACAGGTAGACGGTAGTAGAGGATCAGGCGAGAGAGTAGTCAGGGACGATTCCTAGGTTGGCAGCAGACAGGTAGACGGTAGTAGAGGATCAGGCAAGAGAGTAGTCAGGGACGATTCCGAGGTTGGCAGCAGTCGAGTTGGTAGTAGTAGCAACAGAGGAACAGCGGTAGATACAGCAGGATCAGGTTCAGAAGAACAATAACCAGCAAGGGTCAGGTGCAAGAGGCTGGGCTTATAAAGAGGAAGTAGCAGGTGCAAGGAATCACAGAGATTAACAAGGCAAGGCTGGAACAAGGTAGATCAAAGAGTTCAGTAGAAAGAAAAGTCCAGAAGGGTTGGTAGCCTAGTGGCTAGAGCTACTGCCTAGGACATGGCCGGTCACAGGTTTGAATCCCGACAGTACTTCCCCCCCCTCCAAGGTGACCTCTGGGCACCGCAGAAGAAGGTTTATCAGGATGTCTCTGGTGGAAAGCTTTTACCAGTCTGGGGGCATGGACATTTTCCTCCGGCTCCCAGGAGTTATCCTCGGGGGAATAGCCCTTCCAGCCAACTAGATATTGCAGCCTTCCACTGTGGAGTCTGGAGTCAAGGATCTTGGCCACAGTGTATTCCTCCTGGTCTTGTACTCTTACTGGAGGAGGAGGAGGGGGGTGGCGGCCTGGGAAGGTGTTCTCAACATGTGGTTTCAGGAGAGAGCAGTGGAAAACCGGGTGCACTCGGATGGAGTCGGGAAGGTCGAGTCGGAAGGGAACCTTTGTGCTTAGGTTTCTGGTGGAGAGCCACACCTTGTCTCCTACCTGGAATTCCGGAGCGGGTAGACGGTAGTAGAGGATCAGGCAAGAGAGTAGTCAGGGACGATTCCGAGGTTGGCAGCAGACAGGTAGACGGTAGTAGAGGATCAGGCAAGAGAGTAGTCAGGGACGATTCCGAGGTTGGCAGCAGACAGGTAGACGGTAGTAGAGGATCAGGCAAGAGAGTAGTCAGGGACGATTCCGAGGTTGGCAGCAGTCGGGTTGGTAGTAGTAGCAACAGAGGAACAGCGGTAGATACAGCAGGATCAGGTTCAGAAGAACAATAACCAGCAAGGGTCAGGTGCAAGAGGCTGGGCTTATAAAGAGGAAGTAGCAGGTGCAAGGAATCACAGAGATTAACAAGGCAAGGCTGGAACAAGGTAGATCAAAGAGTTCAGTAGAATGAAAAGTCCAGAAGGGTTGGTAGCCTAGTGGCTAGAGCTACTGCCTAGGACATGGCCGGTCACAGGTTTGAATCCCGACAGTACTTCCCCCCCCTCCAAGGTGACCTCTGGGCACCGCAGAAGAAGGTTTATCAGGATGTCTCTGGTGGAAAGCTTTTACCAGTCTGGGGGCATGGACATTTTCCTCCGGCTCCCAGGAGTTATCCTCGGGGGAATAGCCCTTCCAGCCAACTAGATATTGCAGCCTTCCACGGTGGAGTCTGGAGTCAAGGATCTTGGCCACAGTGTATTCCTCCTGGTCTTGTACTCTTACTGGAGGAGGAGGAGGGGGGTGGCGGCCTGGGAAGGTGTTCTCAACATGTGGTTTCAGGAGAGAGCAGTGGAAAACCGGGTGCACTCGGATGGAGTCGGGAAGGTCGAGTCGGAAGGGAACCTTTGTGCTTAGGTTTCTGGTGGAGAGCCACACCTTGTCTCCTACCTGGAATTCCGGAGCGGGTAGACGGTAGTAGAGGATCAGGCAAGAGAGTAGTCAGGGACGATTCCGAGGTTGGCAGCAGACAGGTAGACGGTAGTAGAGGATCAGGCAAGAGAGTAGTCAGGGACGATTCCGAGGTTGGCAGCAGACAGGTAGACGGTAGTAGAGGATCAGGCAAGAGAGTAGTCAGGGACGATTCCGAGGTTGGCAGCAGTCGGGTTGGTAGTAGTAGCAACAGAGGAACAGCGGTAGATACAGCAGGATCAGGTTCAGAAGAACAATAACCAGCAAGGGTCAGGTGCAAGAGGCTGGGCTTATAAAGAGGAAGTAGCAGGTGCAAGGTATCACAGAGATTAACAAGGCAAGGCTGGAACAAGGTAGATCAAAGAGTTCAGTAGAAGGAAAAGTGACTAGAGCTACCGCCTGGGACATGGCCGGTCACAGGTTCGAATCCCGACAGGTATTGTATAAGAACTGGTCCTGGGCATTCCTTCTGCTTTCTGAGTTGTTTGCCAAGTCTTCTAGCAGCCATGTACAGTAAAGTAAATACAACTTCTTGTGATGGCTGCATTAGCAATCACCCATAGTAGTCACCTAGACATTAAATGAACACGAGGGAAAACATTCTAAAGAAGGAATACAAAAAGAGAAATACCCAAGTTCTTTGGTAATCCTGACAATACCAAGGGATGCAGGATACAAGATGGAGCCCAAGTTTACAGACACTGATATTCAACTTTCCAATACCCTGCTGTGCTGCTGCTTTCAGGCCAGAGGACCTGTCCTATGCATCTGTCTGGTCACTAGATAGCACCATCATACCACAAATGAACCCTACATTACTGTGGTTCCATGATGGGATAGAAGTTTAGACAAGGAGGAAATGTCAGCCCCTTGTAATGATGAGTGGTGATGCCACTATCTTAGAAGAAGAGTAGGATGGGCACCAGTCCTTGTCATCTCAGGAAATAGTGTGGCACATGACATGTGATATGCATTCACCCCTTGCTGGGGGTGAGTTCTGGAAAACTCTTGCTGCAGAACATGAGTACACAGCAGTGGGAACAAAGAGTGAGAAGAGAGGGAATCTACACATTAAGGTGGTGCGGTGGGGGTGAGCGCTAGAATAGGCCTGTTGCAGCAGATATGCAGCACGTGTCGGAGGGGAGAAAGTCTACCTCTAGCATGTGCACATTGAAGTGTTGCACAGGGGGTGAGTGTTGGAAAAGGCCTGCTACAGTCGTGTGTGCAGGAAGAAAGGGAATTTACCTTCTGCATATGCATTATTAGGTGGTGTGCAGGGGGTGAGTACCGGAAAAGGCCTGCTGCAGCAGTGTGTGCAGGAGGAGAAGAAATCTATCTTCTGCATGTGCACTATGAAGTGGTGTGCTGGGGTAAATGCTAGAAAAGGTGTGCAGCATTCTCATGCGTATGTGTTTTAGAAAGTGACCTAGTAATGTCAACAGCAGGTGTGCATCCCCAGGCTAAAGGTTTCACAAAGATGAAGGGCCTAACTGCATAGGTTAGAAGTGAAGTCCCTGGCTAGGAACAAGTGGTGGGCACCATAGCAGTGATGGCCAAGTGATGGCTGCAGAAATTAAGTACTGCCAGCAGAACATGGGAGGAGAGGGGTCTCCCTCCAGCAGAAGATGATTTGCAGATGTGATGGCTGCAGTGACAATCATAAGACTGGTGTAGGCATGGGACGGGGGCGTCTACCTTCCTGCTAAAACTGGCAGGTAAGAAAGCTGGATCCATGAAGAGGAAAAGCCTGGTGGGAAGAGAAAGTTCAGAGCCCTCTGGTTTGAAGAGGAGCCTATGTGGGACCCATGTACCTGTCCCTTGGAACATGTTACTCTCCCATTCATCTGCCGCATGGGGGGGAGGAAGTCTTTCTTCCCACCACAGTTGCAGGTAAAAAAGCTGGATCCATGAGGAAGAAGAGGCTGCTGGGAAGATCAAGGTTAGTGAGTCTGGTTTGAAGAAGAACCTATGCCTGGTCCATGTGTCAGCCTCTGGGAACACATTACTTAAAGGGGCGGGTAAAGTATGGTGACTCCAGAGGAGGGGAGAGAGTGCAGTGAGCAGCAGGAAAGAAAGAAAGGCGAGCTAAAGCCGGTGACATCGCCCCCTAGATCTGGGAGGTCTCCACTCCGTTACGGCCTCCATGTGAGAACCAATGGGCTTCCTGTGCCTTTAAGAATGCGCGTATATAACAGTGGCCACATTGTGACAGTAATAAATTACCTCATATAATACCGTCCACCAGGGAAGAAAACGACCCTCTGCGGAGCAGTAGGTGATCCATCAGAGTCGAATACGAGTCTCACGTCTCTTCTTCATTTCACCGATATTAGTGGCCACATGTCGGACGGGGGAGGGGATGGGGGAGGCTGAAGACTAATTCAATATCAGGGACTGAAACAAAGGTTACCCTCCAGGAACCTCAGGTCACCCTCTATGACGCGCTCGTCCTGCCCGGCACTCAAAAATGTATTCTGTGCAAATTACAAAAAAAGAAAAGAAACCTCCACCGGCCTCGTTCCAAATACAATCAGAGGAGCCGCGACCATCTGCACTGCAGATCAGACCGCCACAATTCACTTTAAGTAACTTCTGATAATGGTTGCCATGGATGATTCTGCAGCTTCAGCCTAAAAGAGAACAAAAGAGAACGAGCGACATAAATCAGCGCGACCTCTGTAGGAGCAGCGCGAGCAGCGCCGCCTCAATAGACTCTGCTGTAATAACGTATCAGTCAAGCTCTAACAAGTGACATTCACTGAGCCTCTTATAATTGAGTCCCTGAGACGAGGCCGAGGACCGCAGAGACTCCGCCAGGATGGACTGAGAGGCCGACAACCCACCTGGCTGAATAATATAATATGGAATTTAAAGGAACATTCCAAGCAAAGCTAATATGTAGGGAGTGAGAGGCGGAGCATGACACAGGGATTCTCTCAGGAGCACGACTCAGGTCTTGCAGGCGTGGCACCATCTCCCCCTGGAATGTTCCTTTTAGGGAAGTTGACTCCGTTACCTGGAATGACGTATTTACCTTTACATCTGCAACACGCAATTTCCTCTGACTGCTACTTCTTTCAGGTCTTCTCGGCTCCAACATGAAGTCTAAACTGGAATCAACTAGAACTGCCAACCCTCCCTTCTGTTAGGAGGCAGGACTGGCCCGCTTCTGCCCAAAGGGGGGAGGGGAGAGAATGGAATGGTGAGTTCCATTCTATCTAAATATAGCTCTGCCATATACGCTGCCACCTGCTGGTGAATCAGGCATATTACATGTAACAAACAGTTGCAGAACAATCACAGCATTGCACTGTAAAGGACCTGGAAAGAAATACATAAGATGACATGTATGTTAACCATTAGAGACAGTAGCAGAGTGTAGAAATGGTAATACCACTCCGGAGTGTTACACATCCTCTACATTCTTCCCGCTCCACGAAGCTTCCAGGAGCAGAACTTCCTCTGACTCTTCCTCCGATAACAGCAGACGGCGACATCGTCTCAGCTCTCCTTTTATCCCGTTCCTTCCACTTCCTATTGAAAAGTTTTGCTTTTCTTTAGTTTTCTCCATTTATTCCAAGCAACAAAAATGTTTCTTCTTCTCCTTCTTCTTCATCATCTTTTTTCTTTTTCTTTCTTTCTTTCTTTCTTCTCTCTTTCGTCTTCTTGCTCTTCATGTCCCTCATATTCTTCTTCATCCTTAGGGCTCATGCTCACAAATGTGTGCCACCTGTTCCGTGATCGGGGACCGAGCCAATGCTCGGGCACCGCCTGTGTGGCCGGTGCTGTCGGATCCAGATCAACTTGAATGTGTCCGTGATCTGTCCGCACCCCAAAAATATAGAGCATGTTCTATTTTTTTGCGGTGCGGAGGCACGGACCAAAATGCCACAAAAGCGCTCCGTAGTGCTTCCGTGGCCTTCTGCTCTGTATCTTCCGTATTACAGATCCATTTAAGTGAATACGGTGAGCACATGGCCGGTGCCCGTATATAGCGGAGCCGCTGTTCGCATGTCCGTGTGCATGAGCCCTTGTTCTGTTTCTTCCGGCTCCTTCTGCTCTTTCTGGTCAGCCGCTGCAGGCGACCCCTCCGTACAGGACTCGTTACATGTGAATGACCTTTAAGAAGTAACAATTCGTGAATCTTCATCTGACACGAGCGCTGATGTCATCTGATGACATTTTCACATGGAGGAGCATTAGGTGCCAGGCTGAAATCAGCACGTCCATATCCCGGCACGGCGGCAGCGCGGGCTCAGTATATATACAGCGCTGACCTTTCATGCCAATCAATGCAGGCGAGCGGCTCTGGTCTCCTCAAGCTTCATACTTAACAGTGGAATATGCGCTCCTCAACATCAAGAAGGAAAAGCCCTGGAATTAGGGAAATCACGGGATCGGTAATCATGTTAATGATATGGAAATTATGGAAAATAGAAACTATATATTGAAAACGTCTGATGTATTCAGTACGGGGTAACGAGCACTTTCACGCCCCGGCAATGAGGTTATTAATGTGTCTGCGGAATGTTCTGCCGCACTGACTGCACTTGGGCACACAGATCATCAAGATCGGCTGCTGTCACCTCTCTTTGTAATTGCCGACCAATGATGTCCCAGATGTGCTCGATGGGAGACCGGGGACACTGCAGGACATTCAGGCCACGCGGACTGCTCACAGTAACATGAGCATCAGCAGCAGCTCCCGGGACACTTTGGATAAATGGTCGTATCACTGGATCCATGACCAAATCAATTTAAAGAGGTTGTCCGATCCCAAAATCAAATGTTTTTATGTTCTCCTAACACCCCTCACCATGCATACATAAGCCCCCAATGCCGGAGCTTTCCTTCCCCCTGTCTGGGCATCAGACTATCCTGGCAGATCTGTGTACATTCAGAACTTCCTGTTTACATGGCTGCACTGCAGAGTGATGTCACAGGCTGGCCCCGCCCCACACTGATCGGTCTGTAGGAGCTCCGCCCACTACGTGTGCCCATCTAACTGCACCCATACATGACTCTGAGTCCTGCTCGTCTGTTTCTTTACTCAGCTTCTAAATCCCATCACTGACCATCCACAGGCTGTCCCCTCACCATCTAGGGCGCAAGAAACAGCATGATTCAGCAAGCATATCCAATCATATGTGCATCTAA